>NC_057800.1:483329056-483469998 GCF_018294505.1 Triticum aestivum
GACACGTGGCGCGGTGCCACTGGTGTGGGGCGGCGGCGTGGTGCAGTCGGACACGTCCGGCGCCGGCGGACGTTGTCCGGCGCGCGGAGGACGAAGGAGGCTAGGGTTTCGGGGGAAGGGATCCAAAAATTTCGTGGAGAGGTCTATTTATAGAGGTAGGAGGAGCTAGGAAGCTCCAAATGAGGCGTGGTTTTCGGCCACGCGATCGTGATCGAACGCTCTAGATGATGGGAGAGGTGTTGGTGGGTTTTTGGCCAGGTTGGAAGGGTGTTGGGCTGCAACACACACGAGGCCTTTTCGGTCCCTCGGTTAACCGTTGGAGTATCAAACGAAGTCCAAATGGCACGAAACTTGACAGGCGGTCTACCGGTAGTAAACCAAGGCCGCATGACAAGTCCCGGTCCAATCCGAAAACATTTAACACCCGCACACAAAAAGAGGTAGAAAGGACCATCGGAGGACATAGGAGCGCCGGATTGCAAAACGTACAATGGGGAAAATGCTCGGATGCATGAGATGAACATGTATGCAAATGAAATGCACATGATGAAATGATATGCAATGCATGACACGCAAGCAATGACAAGGCAACAACAGCGAATAACTGGAAGACACCTGGCATATCGGTCTCGGGGCGTTACACTCCGGCAGGCGGTCCCCCATTAAGGTGGGCCGACCATCCGTGCCGGTGTCCTCTGTCCAACCAGAGGCACCAGACAACTTGCTAGAAGCGCTTCACCGTGCTTCCATCAATGAAGAGCACCGCACTATCATGAGTGCGGTGGTCGAGAAGGTCCAGTCCGCCAAAAACAGACCGACTGAAGCTTGCGCCAGCCTCCTAACAGGCTTTGAGGTAAGCAATCAAAATATAAGAAAATATTACCGAATAGAGGATCAAATGAAAATATCATGGCGTCCTAACATGCTCTGTTCGGCATTCGCGAAGAGAAGCCTAATAGAGGATCAAATGATAACTCATGAGTCTAATTAGAGTATGTCTATGTGTATGTGCAGGCTCCACTGCTGGCCGTTGACACACGTACTGCGGAGTTCCCTGTGCTGAAGCAGGACCTGAAGCGGTCTGAGGACGAGCTCGGCCTTACCAAGAGGCAGCTTGAAGAGAGCAAAGGTAAGAAATACCCCTGTCTATATAGTTAAAAAGAGATTTAGTTATAAAATAATAGGATCATCATGGGTTTGCCAGGGGCCACGACCGAAGTGGCGACCCTGAGGAAAGCGCTGTCCAAGGCCGAAGATAAAGCGGCCAAGGAGCGTATTGAGCGGGAGAAGCAAGAAGCCCGAATAAGCGAGGTGCAGCAAGAGCTCGAGGCTGTCGCAAAAAAGCACGAGTCATTGGAGCTTGACTCTAAGACGCGAGAGTCCGAGCTCGCGTAGGTGCTTGAAAGTGTCCGGAGTGCCAAGGCCGAAGCACACAAGGCCCTTCAGGAGATTGACGCGGTGAAGAAGATAGCAGCGGGTAAGGCATTCATTATGCAAAGCAAGCACATGAAGGAGACTTTTCTTTTTCTTACCCGAGTTCGGAGCTCTCCAAGAGCGTTTGCAGATCTTCCCCGTAGTGTATTGGATGCCACGGAGTTTTACCGGGCTGAGGAGGGGAGCTCGATAGAGAAGTTGTTCTGGTCTCAGTATAGTGGGACCGAACACCCCGTGCCCTTGAGCGACCAGCTGAAGTAGTTGGTCGAGCTTCACAAGGCGGCCGAACAGGCCATGAGGGGCCTTATAGTCCGGATGTGGCCTGGCGAGCCCCTGTCCAGCAGCTACTTCGGTCTAGTGAGGCGGCTTGTGGAAGCCTGCCCTCGGCTTGAAGTCATCAAGAGGTCCGTCTGCATCGAGCATGCACGCAGGGCTTTTGCCCGGGCGAAGGTGCACTGGGCGAAGCTGGACGCCATGAAGCTAGTGAAGGAGGGGCTGCCGGAAGGCAAGGAACATCGCTGCCCCGAGAATTATTATGAGAGTGTCCTGAAGGGTTCCCGCCTAGTGGCAGATGAGTGTGCCAAGGATGTAATTTTTGAATGAACATGCTCATGTGATCCTGTAATATGAAACGAGTTCGTTTGCGCCATGCGACGCTTTCTTAATTTAAAATATTACCTTCTGTGCGGCCGTTTATAAAATCTGAGAGTTGGCCAGTCGTCGGCTTCTATCCCCATGTAACTAGTACTAGGGTGTTCGGGATAAACCTGAACCCTCTTTACCCCAATTTTGGGTCCTTCAAGGGAGGTGTTCAGTGCAACGAACCAGGCAATCGGACTATAATGCTTTATCACTCTCACTTAGCCATAGAAGTCTATGATTTTAAATTTTGGCGAAGCCCCTGGTATTCGGAGGGCCGAATTTGGGGCGCTATACACGCCTAAGCCGGACAAGGCCGACTCCTCGCCCAAAGCGGAAAAAGTATTTAAGGACTTGAGACCTCTCCAACAGCGACCAGTCTCTCGCCTTATCATGACAGTCAGTTTTTGGCTTTCTCTACTGAGGTGCTCATCCGGAAGAACCGGGACACAATCGCAGTAGTTCTCCCACCGCTACCTTAGCCGATATAGCGGAACATAAGGTACCAAAGCATGGGAGTTGGGCAACCCAACATTTGACCAAAGACATGATTCAGAGCTGATGCATATAATGCTATAAGTTCGGGGTGCCGCACTATCGAAAGTGTTCGGACTTCTTGCGCCGTATTATGGGGTAAAGGAGAACCCCTGGCGAACTGACCGTACCCGAACGTGCGGGTGTAGATTGTCGTAAATGGACATATAAGAGAAAGAGAAAACTTAAATAATGCAATGACAGATTAATGATATGCATTGTTATTTAAATAATATGTCGAAGCGTACTTGGTACAAGTAGTGTAATAAGCATAAAGTAGGACAATTCGAAATGTCCTATCCCAGGGCAAGCTACACATAAATAGTGAAAAGTGGATTTATCAATTATTACTAGAGACCACCTGGCGGTTCCCGTGTTCATCTTAGCTTCTTGCTGCCTTGGTTGTTGCTTCCGGAATGTGTCCGGCAATCATACTGGCGGAAAGGGCTTCCAGAGAGTTAGGCCCTGAAAGAGAAAAGGAATGACAAAGGTATACAACCCCTAGTGCGGTTAAGCCACAATGCGGGGCGTGTCCTGATCGTGCCCCCGCCTATGTACATGGTATTTTCAATGCGTAGTTATGTACGTGCGGCACGGATTTCATCGCTTCACTAGGAGTGGGATGGGGGCCGAATTGCTAGGCAAGCTCTGATCATGCCAGGCGATCCTGTTGCAGCTTGTTCTGGACTCGCTTGAAGGTGTCCGGGGGTTGTGACGCTGAATGAGTGGTCTGCCTGAACAGGCTGCTTTGTGCTTCTGCTGCAAGGGCCGCAATGTGCTCTTCCGTACGGAGCGAGTGTTCTATGTTTCCATTTACTGTTATGACCCCGCGAGGTCCTGGCATCTTGAGCTTGAGGTATGCGTAATGCGGCACTGCATTGAATTTTGCAAATGATGTCCGTCCGAGCAGTGCATGATAGCCACTGCGAAATGGGACGATGTCGAAGATTAACTCTTCGCTTCGGAAGTTGTCCGGTGATCCGAAGACCACTTCCAGTGTGATTGAGCCTGTGCAATGGGCCTCTACAGCTGGGATGACGCCATTAAAGGTGGTTTTGCTGGGTTTGATCCTCAAGGGATCGATACCCATTTTTCGCACTGTATCCTGATAAAGTAGGTTCAGGCTGCTGCCGCCATCCATAAGGACTCAAGTGAGGTGAAATCCGTCAATGATGGAGTCTAGGACCAGTGCGGCGGATCCGCCATGACGGATGCTAGTGGGGTGGTTCCTGTGATCGAAGGTGATCGGGCAAGCAGACCATGGGTTGAACTTTGGGGCGACGGGCTCCATCGCATAGACGTCCCTTAGTGCACGCTTCCGCTCCCTCTTGGGAATGTGGGTTGCGTATATCATGTTCACCATCTTCACTTGTGGGGGAAACCCCTTCTGTCCTCATGTGTTCGGTGGCCGGGGCTCCTCCTCGTCATCGCTATGCAGCCCCTTGTCCTCGTTTTCGACATTTAACTTGCCGGCCTGCTTGAACCCCCAGCATTCTCTGTTGGTGTGATTGGCTGGCTTGTCGGGGGTGCCGTGGATTTGACATGAGCGATCCAGTATGCGATCTAGACTGGATGGAGCCGGAGTATTTCTTTTAAATGGCTTTTTCCGCTGACCGGATCTAGAGCCTATCTTCGGTGTTATAGCCATTATTGCGGCGCTTTGGTCTGTTACGATGCTGCCTACCGTTAACATCTTTGGTATCCGAGGTATCCAGATTCCTCGATGTGTTGTTGCTGCGAGCCAGCCAGCTGTCCTCGCCCGCGCAAAGCGGGTCATGAATGTTGTGAGGGCTGCCATAGATTTTGGCTTCTCCTGGCCGAGGTGGCGGGCGAGCCACTCGTCGCAGATGTTATGCTTGAATGCCGCTAGGGCCTATGCATCCTGACAGTCTACAATTTGGTTTTTCTTAGTCGGGAACCATGTCTAGAATTGTCTGGCCGATTCCCCTGGCTGCTGGGTTATGTGGCTCAAGTCATCAGCATCCGGTGGCCGCACATAAGTGCCCTGGAAGTTGTCGAGAAATGCGTCTTCCAGATCCTCCCAACTGCCGATGGGATCTGCTAGCAAGCTGTTCAGCCAATGCCGAGCTGGTCCTTTGAGTTTTAGTGGGAGGTACTTGATGGTATGTAGATCGTCACCACGAGCCATGTGGATGTGAAGGAGGAAATCCTCGATCCATATAGCGGGATCTGTTGTGCCATCGTATGATTCGATATTTACAGGTTTGAAACCCTCTGAGAATTCATGATTCATAACTTCATCAGTGAAGCATAGGGGGTGTGCGGCGCCTCTGTGCCGGGCTATATCCCGACGCAGTTCGTATGAGTCTTCTCTGCTGTATTCGGCCCGACCAGATTTACTCTTGGTGTATCCGACGCGATGATCATCGTCCTGTGTTGGCGCGCGTGCCCGTGTCCCGTATATTGACCTTGCGATTTTTGCCTTACTGTCCAATATGTCTCGCAGGTCCTCTGTGTTACCCTGGGCCTTAGTATTTTTGATTGAGTGGCCACGGGGTGCGGGATGAACTTCAGGCTGAAACGCCTCTCTGGCTCGGCCGCGTAGTGGCCGATCAGCCGCATCATACACTAGTGAATGAGGTTTCAGTTCTTCCTCCTCGAGGTGAGGTAGCAACCTGCGTTTTGGGTAACTCTTGGACGGGCGCTCGAGTTCATGCTCCTCGGCCGCAAGGACTTCGGTCCACCTGTCTGCTAGCAAGTCTTGATCAGCTTGAAGCTGTTGCTGCTTTTTCTTCAGGCTATTTGCCGTGGCCGTAAGCTGACTGAGGGAGTCCTGGATTAGGGGGTGTCCGGATGGCCGGACTATACCTTCATCCGGACTCCTGGACTATGAAGATACAAGATTGAAGACTTCATCCCGTGTCCGGAAGGGACTTCCCTTGGCATGGAAGGCAAGCTTGGCGATACGGATATGTAGATCTCCTACCATTGTAACCGACTCTATGTAACCCTAATCCTATCTGGTGTCTATATAAACCGGAGGGTTTTAGTCCGTAGGACAACACATACACAACAACAATCATACCATAGGCTAGCTTCTAGGGTTTAGCCTCTCCGATCTCGTGGTAGATCTACTCTTGTACTACCCATATCATCAATATTAATCAAGCAGGACGTAGGGTTTTACCTCCATCGAGAGGGCCCGAACCTGGGTAAAACTTTGTGTCCCTTGCCTCCTGTTACCATCCGGCCTAGACGCACAGTTCGGGACCCCCTACCCGAGATCCGCCGGTTTTGACACCAACATTGGTGCTTTCATTGAGAGTTCCTCTGTGTCGTTGCCGTCAGGCTCGATGGCTCCTATGATCATCAATAGCGATGCAGTCCAGGGTGAGACCTTCCTCCCCGAACAGATCTTCGTCTTCGGCGGCTTCGCACTGCGGGCCAATTCATTTTGCCATCAGGAGCAGATCGAAAGCTACACCCCTGGCCGTCAGGTCAGATTTGGAAGTTTAAACTACACGGCTGACATCCGCGGGGACTTGACCTTCGACGGATTCGAGCCACTGCCGAGCGCGCCGCACTGTCCCGACGAGCACGATCTAGCCCTGCCGCCAAACAGTGCCCTGGAGGCCGCACCCGCATCGGCTTCGACCCTTAATTCGGAGCCAACTGCGCTGATCGAGGATGGGCGGTTGGACGCCGCCTCGGGGGCTGCAATCCCAACGGCGATTGAGCCGAACACCAGCCCCGCACTCCGCGAGACTCGTGACTCCAAGGAGTCGGACTCCTCTCCGGAGTCCAAACCCTCCGCGCCCCTGCCGATCGAATCCGATTGGGCGTCGATCATGGAGTTTACTGCCGCGGACATCTTTCAGCACTCGCCTTTCGGCGATATTCTGAAGACACTGGAGTCTCTCTCTTTATCAGGAGAGCCCTGGCCGGACTACGGTCAGCAAGGTTGGGGTACGGACGATAAAGAAATTCAAAGCCCACCCACCACCCACTTTGTAGCCACTGTTGACGATTTAACCGACATGCTCAACTTCGACTCCGAAGACATCGACGATATGGACGCCGATGAAGGAGACGATGAAGAACCAGCGCCTATCAGGCCCTGGAAAGCCACCTCATCATATGACATATACATGGTGGACACCCCAAAAGAAGGAGATGGCGATGGAACAACGGAGGATGACCCCTCCAAGAAACAGCCTAAGCGCCGGCGTCAGCGGCGCCACTCAAAATCCCGCCAAAACAAATACGGTGATTCCAGCACGGGAGATAATAATACTCCGGAAAGTGCCGAAGAAAACCCCCTCCAGCAAGATTTAGCACAGGAGGATGGAGAAACTAGCCCTCATGAGAGAGCGGCAAACATAGAGGTCGAGGACGATAATTATATGCCTCCCCCCGAAGAAGAGGCAAGCCTCGACGACGACAAATTCATCGTGCCAGAGGATCCCGTCGAGCAAGAGCATTTTCAACACAGGCTTATGGCCACGGCAAGAGCCTCAAGAAAAAACAGCAACAGCTTTGAGCTGATCAAGATTTGCTAGTCGACAGGTGGACTGAAGTCCTTGCGGCCGAAGAGCATAAACTCGAACGCCCCTCCAAGAGCTACCCAAAGCGCAAGTTGCTACCCCGATTAGAGGAGGAAGCACTTAAACCTACATCACCTGCACTCGATACGGCCGATCGGCCACCTCGTGGCCGTGACAGAGAGGCCTCTCGGCCCTCCAGTCAAGCCGCTCCCCGTACCAAAGCACGGGAAAATGTGCCGGACTTGCGAGATATGTTGGAGGACAAGGCAAGGCAAACAAGATCGATCTACGGATCGTGTGGGCGCCCCACAACTGAGACGGTAACCATCACGCCGGCCACAAATTCGGCAGGGCCGAACACATCAGTCAAAGCTCATTGGAGCTACGTCGTGACATAGCCCAGTACAGAGGCGCCGCACACCCACTATGCTTCACAGACGGAATAATGGATCATCAAATCCCCGAGGGTTTCAAACCCGTAAACATCGAATCATATGATGGCACAACAGATCCTGCGGTATGGATCGAGGATTATCTCCTTCATATCCACATGGCCCGTGGCGATGATTTCCACGCCATCAAATACCTCCCACTCAAGCTTAAAGGACCAGCTCGGCATTGACTTAACAGCTTGCCAACAGGATCAATCAGTTGCTGGGAGGACCTGGAAGCCGCATTCCTCGACAATTTCCAGGGCACTTATGTGCGACCCCCTGACGCCGATGACCTAAGTCACGTAATTCAGCAGCCAGATGAATCGGCCAGGCAATTCTGGACACGGTTCCTAACAAAGAAAAATCAAATAGTCGACTGTCCGAACGCCGAGGCCCTAGCAGCCTTCAAGCACAATATCCGGGACGAGTGGCTTGCCCGGCACCTTGGACAGGAAAAGCCGAAGTCTATGGCAGCACTCACGACACTCATGACCCGCTTTTGCGCGGGAGAAGACAGCTGGCTTGCTCGTAGCAACAATATGACCAAGAACCCTGGTAATTCGGATACTAGGGACAGTAGTGGCAGGTCGCGTCGCAACAAACAGAAGCGCCGCATTAACGGCGACAATGCTGAGGATACAACAGTTAATGCCGGATTCAGAAGCTCTAAATCCGGTCAGCGGAAAAAGCCATTCAAAAGGAATCCTAGGGGCCCATCCAGTTTGGACCGAATACTCGACCGCTTGTGCCAGATACATGGCACCCCCAAAAAGCCGGCCAATCACACCAACAGGGATTGTTGGGTGTTCAAGCAGGCAGGCAAGTTAAATGCCGAAAATGAAGACAAGGGGCTGCATAGCGACGATGACGAGGAGCCCCGGTCGCTGAACAACATTGGACAGAAGGGTTTTCCCCCACAAGTGCGGACGGTGAACATGATATATGCAACCCACGTCCCCAAAAGGGAGCGGAAGCGCGCGTTAAGGGACGTATACGCGGTAGAGCCAGTCGCCCCAAAGTTCAACCCATGGTCCTCCTGCCCGATCACCTTTGATCGAAGGGACCATCCCACTAGCATCCGTCATGGCGGATTTGCTGCATTGGTTCTAGACCCAATTATTGATGGATTTCATCTCACTAGAGTCCTTATGGACGGCGGCAGCAGCCTGAACTTGCTTTACCAGGATACAGTGCGGAAAATGGTCATAGATCCCTTGAGGATTAAGCCCACCAAAACGACCTTTAAAGGCGTAATACCAGGTGTAGAGGCCAACTATACAGGCAAAGTCACACTTGAAGTGGTCTTCGGATCTCCGGATAATTTCTGAAGCGAGGAGTTAATCTTCGACCTAGTCCCATTCCGCAGTGGCTATCACGCACTGCTCGGGCGAACCGCATTCGCCAAGTTCAATGCGGTACCGCACTACGCATACCTTAAGCTCAAAATGCCAGGCCCTCGAGGAGTAATTACGGTCAATGGAAACACCGAACGCTCCCTCCGAACGGAGGAGCACACGGCGACCCTTGCAGCAGAAGTACAAAGCAGCCTCTCCAGGCAGTTCTCCAGTCCGGCCATTAAACGACCGGACACCGTCAAGCGCGCCCGGAGTAACCTACAACAAGACCGCCTGGCACGATCCGAGCAGGCGTAGCAATGCGGCCCCAACCCCAGCCCTAGCAAAAAGGCGACGCCAGTGCTTCGCATACATAACTACGCTCTAGAAATACCATGGGTACAGGGGGAGGGGCACCATCACGGCACGCCCGAAGCACGGCTTAAACCGCACCAGGGGCTGCCGATTTTTTAATTTCTCTTACTTTCAGGACTCCATTCTTTGGAAAGCCTGTTCGGCAGTTCAATTACCGCACAAACAATGCAAGAACCAGGGAAGCAGACAAGCCACGCTGCATTACGAAACTCCTGGGTGGTCTCTATCATGAGCAGTATACCTGTTTCGTATACTATTCCGCAGCTTGCCCCTGGAACGGACATGTTAAATAGTCCAACCTTTTGCTTATCGCATTATTTGTATCGTTCTGCTTTGATCGCAGCCCTGTTTATAAACAATGCATAGCTTTTGTCTATTTTTTGCATTACTTTTTTTATATATGTTCCTTAACGACATGTTGCACCCGTACACTTTGGTACGGCCGAAATATGCCAGGGGCTTCAGTACCCCTCAACATGGTGTGAGAAGTCCGAACACTTTAACAAGTGCGGCACCCCAAACTTATAGCATTATATGCATCGGCTCTGAATCATGTCTTGGGTCAATAGTTGGGTTTGCCCGGCTCCTATGTTTTTGTGCCTTACGTTTCGCTATATCGGCTAAGGTAGCACTAGGAGAACCACTGCGATTGTGCCCCAGTCGAGCTGGGACGAGCACCTTAGTGGAGAAAGCTAAAACTGACTGTCATGATGAAGCGAGAGCTAGTCGCTGTTCGAGAGGTTTTTCGAGTCCCTAAAGACTTATGCCGCTTAGAGCGAGGAGTCGGCTCTGTCCGGCCAAGGCGTGGATAGCGCCCCGAACTCGGTCTTCCGAATACCAGGGGCTTCGCCGAAATTTAAAATTATAGAATTCTATGGCTAAGTGAGGTGTTCACGCATTATAGTCCGATTGCCTTGTTTGTTGGGCTGAGCGCCTCCCTCGAGGGACCCAAGCATGGGAAAAAGAGCGCTCAGGTTTATCCCCAAACACCCCAGCACTAGCGGCACGGGGGCAGAAGCCGACGACTCGCCATCTCTCAGGATTGATAAACAGCCGCACAGAAGGTAATATTTTAAATTCCAACAGCATTGCTTAGCGCATATGAACAAAGTTTTCAGCGCACAGGACAAAATGAGCAAGTTTCACTCAAAAATTACATCCCTAGAACATTCATCCGCCACAAGGCAGGCACCCTTCAGAACATCCTTATAATAATTATCGGGCTTGCGATGCTCTTTCCCCGGCGGTGGCCCGTCCTTCACAAGCTTCTCAGCATCCAGCTTGCCCCAGTGCACCTTAGCATGGGCAAGGGCCCTACGGGCAGCTTCAATGCAGACGGAGTGCTTGATGACTTCGAGCCTTGGACAGGCCTCCACCAGCCGCCGCACTAGCCCGAAATAGCTCCCAGGCAGAGCCTCTCCAGGCCACAGCCGAACTATGAGGCCCCTCATGGTCTATTCGGCCGCCTTGTAGAGCTCGACCAGTTGCTTCAGCTGGTCGCTCAGGGGCACGGGGTGTCCGGCCTCAGCATACTGAGACCAGAACACCTTCTCTGTCGAGCTGCCCTCCTCGACACGATAGAATGCGGCGGCATCAGACACACTTCGGGGAAGATTTGTGAACGCTCCTGGAGAGCTCCGGATTCGGGTAAGTAACAAGTAACTCACGTTTATGTGTTTGCTTTGCATAAAGAATGCCTTACCCGCCGCTATCTTCTTCACCTCATCCAACTCCTGGAGGGTCTTCTGGGATTCGGCCTTGGCAGACTTGGCATTTTCAATAGCCGCCGCGAGCTCGGACGCTCGCGTCTTTGAGTCAAGCTCCAAACTCTCATGTTTTTTCATGAGAACCTGGAGCTCTTGCCGCACCTTGCCAACCTTGGCCTCAAACTTTTCTCGCTCGGTGCGCTCCGTGGCCACCCTCTTCTCGGCCTCGAGCAGTGCTTGCTTCAGGGTCGCCACCTCAGACGTGGCCCCTACAATAGCCATGATAATCCTGTCATTGTTTGCAATTGCACTTATATATATATATATATATATATTTAAACAAGGTATTTCTTACCTTCCTCGTCCTCGAGCTGCTTCTTGGCACGCCCGAGCTCTTGCTCGGACTGCTCGAGGTTCTGCTTTAGCGTGTCCACTTCCGCAGTCAGTGCGGCTGATGCAAGCAGAGAAGCCTGCATACGCATATTGACTCCTTTTTGTTAGACTCCTGCGAATTTTATTTGATCCTCTATTCGGCTTTTCTTCCCGAACGCCAAACAAAGCATCAGGGGCTACTGTCTATGCGGTAATATTATTTACGCATTCTTTACTTACCTCAAAGCCTGTTAAAAGGCTTGTACAAGCTTCAGTCAGTCCGCTCTTGGCAGACTGAACCTTCTGGACCACCGCACTCATAATGGTGCGGGGCTCCTCGTCGATGGAGGCGCCTTGGAGAGCCTCCAACAGATTGTCCGGCGCCTCCGGTTGGACGGAGGTCACCGGCACGGTGGGCTTGCTCCTCTTGGAAGGAGGTCCCCCACCGGACTCTGGAACCTTTGAAGGTTCCGGAGCGGTGTCTGGCCTAGGGCAGGACTTGGAGCCCTAGGGGGTTTTATCCCCTTTACTCCTGGAGTCCGGGAGGTCGCCTTGCGGTGCCTCCAGGACCACCTCCTCCCGGCTTGGAACCTATTGGGACAACACTTCGGCATCGTCCGTAGGGCGGGGGGAGGAAGCCGTCGGAAGCGAATTCACATCCGACGAGTCCAGTGAACTGCTCGACGACGCATTGAGCCGGTCTTTGGGTGGGCTGGATAATCATATTCGACATAAGGGAAAGCTGTGCAATAAAGGAATACTATGAATTACTCCGGTATCCGGATACTTATGATTTCGCCAGGGGCTTGGCCCTGGGCGGCCACTCCTCTTCGCCGTCGTCGGCATTGGTGGAGTAGTCCGGAGGAAGGGTTCTCCCCTTCTTGGACCCTTCGGCCTCCCCAGTTGGGGTGGCCTTCCTTTTCTTCCCTTCCCCCGCTGGAGGGGGAGAGGTCTCTTCTTCCTCCTCCTCGTCTTCGCGGGAGGAGTGCGTCTTGGATTCGTCGGATGATGAATTTGACACCTCCGGGCGTCGGGCACTCTTTCGAGTCCCCGTGGCCTTCTTCTTGGCCTTCTTCTCCAGCACCACATAGGGTGCCGGAACCAGCAGCTTCGCCAATCAAGCATTGGCTGGGTCTTCGGGCAAAGGTGCCGGACAGTCGATCTGTCCGTACTTCGCCTGCCAATCCTGTCAAAGGTAAGGGAGCTTAGATCCTGCATAGAGTTAAACTATGAAAAACTAGTGCCCTGTAAAAGGTACAAAAAACTTACCGCGCTAGCGTGACGCTGCGCGCTGAATCCGCGATCCTCGGTAGCAGGTGCGGGAGCCTCGGCGCCTTTGAAAAGCACCTTCCAGGCATCTTCGTACGTCGTGTCGAAGAGCCTCCTTAGAGTTCGGTGCTGCGCCGGGTTGAAATCCCACAGATTGAAGGCCCGTTGTTGACACGAGAGGCTCAGACGGAAGAGCATAACCTGGACTATGTTGACGAGCTTGAGCTGCTTGTCCACCAGGGATTGGATGCATGTTTGTAGTCCGGTCACCTCTCTTTTGCTGCCCCACGACAGGCCGGTCTCTTTCCAGGACGTGAGCTGCGTTGGGGGTCCGGACCGGAACTCGGGGGCTGCGACCCACTTAGGGTCGCACGTCTCGGTGATGTAAAACCACCCTAATTGCCACCCCTTCAGGGTCTCCACAAAGGAGCCCTCGAGCCATAAGACGTTGGGCATCTTGCCCACCATGGCGCCTCCGCACTCCGCCTGGTTGCCGCGCACCACCTTCGGCTTGACATTGAAAGTCTTGAGCCATAGGCCGAAATGGGGGCGGATGCGGAGGAAAGCCTCGCACACGACGATAAACGCCGAGATGTTGAGGACAAAATTCGGGGCCAGATCGTGGAAATCCAGGCCGTAGTAGAACATGAGCCCCCGGACAAATGGGTGGAGAGGGAAACCCAGTCCGCGGAGGAAATGGGGGAGGAACACCACCCTCTCATGGGGCCTAGGGGTGGGGATGAGCTGCCCCTCTTCGGGAAGCCGGTGCGCAATGTCGTTAGACAAGTATCCGGCCTTCCTTAGTCTTTTGATGTGCCCCTCCGTAACGGAGGAGGCCATCCACTTGCCTCCCGCTCCGGACATAGCTAGAGAAGGTTGAGATGGGGAGTGCGGACTTGGGTGCTGGAGCTCGAGTGTGCGAAAATGGATAGGCAAAGGAGGAAGACGGCGTAGGTGAAAAGGTGGATCCTTATCCCCTTATATGGGTGGACGCAACTATGCGTCCCCACCAGCCTGGTAAAACTCGCTTATCTCCCAAGCGCCGTAATCAATGGCGTGGTTTGGTTACCCATGCCCGTATTGATGAGAATCCCAGAATAAGGGGACACGATCTCTGCTTTAACAAGACGTGCCAAGGAAACCGCCTCGCATAACACGCTGAGGTGGGACAGTAAAACAATTCGAATAAAGGCTTGGCCGCGGTGTGATGTCACACTACGGAATACGTCAGCAGATTAGATTTGTGTAAATATTATTCTCTCTATGGCAATATGTGGAAACTTATTTTGCAGAGCCGGACACTATCTTTGTGTTCAAAATCTTCTATGAAGTACTTGGAGGAGGAACCCTCCTTGCAATGCCGAAGAAAATCTGCGCGTCGGACTCATCGTCATTGAAGCTTGGTTCAGGGGCTACTGAGGGAGTCCTGGATTAGGGGGTGTCCGGATGGCCGGACTATACCTTCAACCGGACTCCTGGACTATGAAGATACAAGATTGAAGACTTCATCCCGTGTCCGGAAGGGACTTTCCTTGGCGTGGAAGGCAAGCTTGGCGATACGGATATGTAGATCTCCTACCATTGTAACCGACTCTATGTAACCCTAATCCTATCTGGTGTCTATATAAACCGGAGGGTTTTAGTCCGTAGGACAACACATACACAACAACAATCATACCATAGGCTAGCTTCTAGGGTTTAGCCTCTCCGATCTCGTGGTAGATCTACTCTTGTACTACCCATATCATCAATATTAATCAAGCAGGACGTAGGGTTTTACCTCCATCGAGAGGGCCCGAACCTGGGTAAAACTTCATGTCCCTTGCCTCCTGTTACCATCCGGCCTAGACGCACAGTTCGGGACCCCCTACTCGAGATCCGCCGGTTTTGACACCGACACCGGCGCTTGAAGCGCTCTTGCTCGACGGGGTCGTCAGGCTCGATAAACTCATCATCGCTGAGGCTCACCTCGTATTCGAAGAGAGGCATGTAATTGTCCTCCTCCGGTTCTCCATCCGCTGCCTGCTCTGGAGGGCTAGCTTGTTCGTCCTCCAGCTCTACATCGTGCTGGAGGGAATTGTTGTTGTCTTCGGCGCTATCCGGGGTGTTATTATCTCCTGTGCCAGTATCACTGCTCTTGCTGTGGCGGGACTTAGAGCAGCGCCGCTGACGTCGACTCTTGGGTTGCTTCTTAGAGGGGTCATCCTCCGCTGTCTCGTCGCCATTGCCTTCTTTGGGGGTGTCCACCATGTATATATATCATATGATGAGGTGGCGGTCCAGCGCCCTGAGGGCGGTGGTTCCTGTTCATCTCCGGCTTCGTCGTCCATACCATCAAAGTCTTCGAAGTCGAAGTCGAGCATGTCGGTTAAGTCGTCGACAGTGGCTACTAAGTGGGTGGTGGGTGGGCAGCAAATTTCTTCGTCGTCCGCATCCCATTCTAACCGGACATAGTTCGGCCAAGGTTCTCCTGACAGGGAGAGAGACCTTAATGAATTTAGCACGTCGCCGAAGGGCGAGTGCTGAAAGATATCCGCGGAGGTGAACTCCATGATCGGCGCCCAGTCGGATTCGACGGGCACGGATGTGATCGGCTCGGAGTCTGTGGCCGGAGATGAACCCAGTGGTTTGGTGACACGGCTCTCATAAGGGGTGAAGTCAGTATCTGGCTCTATCGCCACTGAGAGGGCGGCCTCCATGGCGGGGTCTATCCCTCCGCTCTTGGATGACGCGATTTGCTTCGGATTAATGACCGGAGTGGTTGCGGATGCAATCTCCCGAACACTGTCCGACGGTAGAGTTACGTCATGCTCGTCTTGACTGTGCGGCGTACCCGACATGGGCTCGAATCCATCGAAGATCAAGTCTCCGCGGATGTCGGCGGTGTAGTTTAAGTTTCCGAACTTGACCTGATGGCCAGGGGCGTAGCTCTCGATCTGCTCTAGATGGCCAAGCGAATTGGCCCGCAGTGCGAAGCCGCCGAATACGAAGATCTGTCTGGGGAGTAAAGCCTCACATTGGACTGCATCGCTAGCGATGACTGAAGGAGCCATCAAGCCTTATGGTGACGACACAGTGGAACTCTCAATGAAAGCACCAATGTCGGTGTCAAAACCGGCGGATCTCGGGTAGGGGGTCCCGAACTGTGCGTCTAAGGCGGATGGTAACAGGAGGCATGGGACATGATGTTTACCCAGGTTCGGTCCCTCTTGATGGAGGTAATACCCTACGTCCTGCTTGATTGTTCTTGATGATATGAGTATTACAAGAGTCGATCTACCACGAGATCAAAGAGGCTAAACCCTAGAAGCTAGCCTATGGTATGATTGTATGTTGTCCTACAGACTAAAACCCTCCGGTTTATATAGACACCGGAGGGGGCTAGGGTTACACAAGGTCGGTTACAAAGGAGGAGATATACATATCCGTATTGCCTAGCTTGCCTTCCATGCCAAGTAGAGTCCCATCCGGACACGGGACGGAGTCTTCAATCTCGTATCTTCATAGTCCAACAGTCTGGCCAAAGGATATAGTCCGGCTGTCCGGGGACCCCCTAATCCAGGACTCCCTCAAACACGGTTTAAATTTTAGTTGCGTGTGTGATGCAGGGCATACGGTTCAACTCAATTAACTGTTTGCGATGGGGAGGAACAAAAAAACGGGCAGCCAGATGAAGGCGTGTGTGATATACAGCATACGGTTCACTGGGATGAACTGTGTGTGATTAGGCAACACAAAAGAAATGGTCAGCCCGATCAAGGTGTGTGCGATGTACAACATACGGTTCACTCGGATGAACTATTTGTGATTAGGAAAGAGAACAGAAACGGTTCAATATAACAAGATGTGTGTGATACGCGACAAATAGGTCTGTAATCAGAAATGTGTGCGAAGACCGATAATAACACAGACAATTGCTTCTAATAAGACGTATGTGATATGCTCTGTCTACACAACATCTATTGGCCATTGTGGGACGGGCGGTCATCCGGATACGCCATAAGGATGTGAAGAGGCATTCCTATCAGCAAAGACTAGTTATTCCACCAGTAGCTCATGTAAGAAAACTGTCAAGTTAAGTGTGCTTAGGCTAGAGTAGCCATCGGATGGGTGACTGGATGGGAAGTTGTGTCGATGTTAAATTAAACCTCGAGGTCCTTGTTTTTTTATTTTTTATTTTTTACCACATGTTAAAGAAGGTCTACCGCATTACTTGTTGACAATGTGCGACACGCGGCATACAGTTGATCCATCTGACCTATTTGTGATGGAATAGGCCGTGTGTGTTGTGGGCAAATGCTTGCTAGTATTCAACCATTTGGGATTGATGGATTCATCACCTATGGGTTCCCTAGTGTGGTCCGTGTTCATCTGATCATCATCTACTTCTTGTGCTAGCTCGATGCTAAGTTTCCATTAATTGATGGCATTTTATGAACACTCCACTGTTTCCTGCCATTTCTTCACCTATTTCCCGCCACCCTGCTATATTGTGCATAGGGGACGTGCGATGCACGGAGGCGACAAGCACAACCTGTAGCACATCCACCTTTTACAAGCACGCCAACCCACCAAAGCACCGCCTCTGCCATCAACCTCGCCAACGAGGAAAATGAGCAGGCGCCACGGCTCGTCGAGGCCGAGGTGCTCCCCGGCAACATGATGGATGACGTCGTGATGCGCGTCATCGCCAGGGTTGAGTAGACCTTTGGCGCATGGTGCTTGAGCGCCGCGGATCAATATAGGCATGTCAGCACCGACAAGCTGCAGCTCGCCGCACAACATGATCGATGGCGCGCCACAGAGCAAGCTAGGCGCGTCCCCGCCGATAGGCTGCGGCTCGCCGCACGGCGAGACCGTTGGAGCGCCATAGAGCAAGAGGCACGGCGCGCCGCATAGCAAGAGCGAATCAAGCGATGCTTGCCTGCTGTTGACATGGCGCCGCAGCTGGGTACACGTCCCGTCAGTACCTCCATTCCTTGCCAGGAGTGGGCAGAGGCCCTCAACACCGTACTTGCACCAGAGGCCGGCCGCGCCGTACTTGCACCGGACGCCTACTGCACCGTTCGCATGGGTCCCGCCATTCGCCTTGTCCGCGGCCCGCTGGATGCCAACGCACTAGTCCGTAGGCTTGACCGCCTCCTTGGCCCAGGTATCCACCTGGGCGCAGTAGAGGAAAATGGCCATCGCATCCTCGAGCTAGTGATCTCCGATGAAATAGCGAACTTGGAGCTCGAGATTGCGCTCCAGATGTACCGCGAGCATGTCGACCACTTGGACAAACGCCTGCACGAGTTCAGGTAGAGCCAAGAGCTACCCTAGGAAAGGGCTGCTGGTCATGGTCTCATGGACGCGTTTTATTTTCAAAAGTCATTTCGACGTGGATAGCTATGTATTCACAACAATCATAGTATTGCTCTGTTTATTGCTCCGTTTTAATATGTGTACTCTGTTTTCCATTCTTATATGTTCTGTTTCAATGTGTGTGTATACACTTTCCATTCTGTATATGTGGATGATAACAACTAGATTCAAATTAGTATACAAAAATAGATAGAAAATGGAATTCATAATGTATATATTAATTGTTCATTAGATCATCATAGAATATATATATATATATATATATATATATATATATATATATAATATTATCACATATACGTGATGATACTTAACTATTAGGTACAATGCATAAAATTGAAAACGATCAATACTAAAACTAATGATCCCTCTTGAGGCCAGTATTCCGGTAGCCCCTCGCTAGCAGCTCCCTGGTGTGCGGCGTCTTCCCAGTGCGGAGGCAGTACTCCGACTCCTCCGCCTCATAGCGCTTGACGTACCGATCTGCCTCTTGCTGGCGGACGCGCGCGGCCGATCTTGCCATTTCGTTGGGCGCTAACTGGAGCTCCTCGTTGGTGGCACGCTGGAGCTTATCGGCCCACCTCCATGCAGCGACGAGGCGCCCAGCTCCTATGACCTTCCTCGCGAAGTACCCGTCTTTGTACACCTCCTCGGCACGACGACGCGCCTGCCCCCAAAGCTCCACTGCCTCCTTTTTCCAGGCGGCATCACGGGCTTCACAGGCCACCTGGTACCTGGCTTCTTCCTCCGCAATCTCCTTCTTGAACGCCACTTGCCTGACTTTCTCAGCCGGCGGCAGCGACTTCCACAGACAAAGATTGTACTGGCCCCAAAACCAATCCAAAGTTGGGGGGTCCAGCGCAACCTCGCCAGGCGGCACGTAGGGGTCCTCATCGCTACTAATCGAGTGAGCGTCCTCGGGGGGCGGTGACTCCTCGTCGGCGCGTGGGTAGACCGACGACGCCATGTCAGAGATTTGAGAGAGAGAGAGAGGGCGAGCGAGGGGAGGATGTAGATGAGAATGCAGGCGGGACGACGTGAGCAAGGTAGTATTTATTGGCGGCCGGAATCTAGATCGACGGGGACAGTACACATGCCGGTCACCGGAATTTACGAGTATTGTAGTTTGAATTACGCACAATTCCTGCAGCAAATCCGTGTGTGAACATAATAGCTGACGGTTCCAATACAAAACCGTGTCTAATTAATGATCCCCGCCAATCACCTACCAAACCTTGAGCCGCGAGATAGAGTGCCAATCGTGTGGGGGCTGGTTGTCTTGCTAGATCTTTACATTTTCTTTTTTGAACACTACATATTTACATCGTCTGATGATTATTTAACTCGCACACAAGTACATGAAAATATGTTTTTTCAAACCGTTTTGGTTAGGCGTTGCATGTAGATGTCGTTCAAATTGGAATTACGGTCATTAAATGGTTAGAAAATCACTTAAATGTCTTTAAAATGTCAAATGACCCCTGAAAATTTCCAAATCTTCACATGTCAGTTGTATTAGTGCATGTTAAACTTAGGGTAAAAATTGAAGGTTGTAAGAGGAAGCTATCTCCCGTCCGTCAGCAAACATGCATTGTTCCCTCTCAGAACCACGAACCTTCTAGTGAGTTGCTCCGGTTTGTGAGGGGTGTGTCCAAACTTTCGTCAAACAGGCCAATTTTTTTACCACATCATCTTGGTGGCATGACATTAAATCAAGCAAGGATTCATGTTTTTCTGATCATTTTTTTAATTTTCCTACATTTAACGTGCCCATGCCTTGACACCAATATGTTTGAAATTTCCTTATAATTTACTGCACATGGAATTAATTTGCACACAAGTACACAAAAATATGATTTTCCAAACCGTTTTGGTTAGGCGTTGCATGTAGATGTAGTTCAAATTTGAATTATGGTCATTAAATGGTTAGAAAATCACTTAAACATCTTTAGAAGGTTAAATGACCCCTGAAGTTTACCAAATTTCCACATGACACTTGCACGTTAAACGTAGGAAAAAATTCGAAGGCTGTAAGAGGAAGCTATCTTCCGTTCGTCATCAAACATGCATTGTTCCCTCTCGGAACCACGAACCTTCTAGCGAGTTGCTTCGGTTTGTAAGGGGCGTGTGTCCAAACGTTCGTCAAACATGCCAATTTCTTTACCACATCATCTTGGTGGCATGACAATACATCAACCAATGTTTCATGTGTTTGTGATCATTTTCTATTTTTTTGAATTAAAATGCCATGTCACTCCATGCATATGTATGCATGTGTCCATGTCGTGAGACCAATATGTTTGAAAATTCCTTCTAATTTACCGCACATGAAATTAACTCGCACACAAGTACACAAATATGATTTTTCAAACCGTTTTGGTTAGGCGTTGCATGTAGATGTAGTTCAAATTTTAATTACGGTCATTAAATGGTTAGAAAATCACTTAATTGTCTTTAAAAGGTCAAATGACCCCCGAAATTTACCAAATTTTCACATGACAGTTGTATTAGTGCACGTTAAATGTAGGAAAAAATTTGAAGGCCGTAAGAGGAAGCTATCTCCCGTTCATCATCAAACATGCATTGTTCCCTCTCGGAACCACGAACCTTCTAGCGAGTTGCTCCGGTTTGCGAGGGGTGTGTGTCCAAACGTTCATCAAACATGCCAATTTCTTTACCATATCATCTTGGTGGATGACATTACATCAAGCAAGGTTTCATGTTTTTTTGATCATTTTTTAACTTTTTGGAATTAAAATTCCATGGCATGCACTCCATGCATGTGCCCATGCCTTGACACCAATATGTTTGAAAATTCCTTCTAATTTACTACACATGGAATTAACTCGCGCACAAGTACACAAAAATATTATTTTTTAAACCGTTATGGTTAGGCGTTGCATGTAGATGTAGTTCAAATTTGAATTACGGTCATTAAATGGTTAGAAAACCACTTAAATGTCTTTAAAAGGTCAAATGACCCCTAAAATTTACCAAATTTTCACATGACAGTTGTATTAGTGCACGTTAAACGTAGGAAAAAATTTGAAGGCCGTAAGAGGAAGCTATCTCCCGTTCGTCATCAAACATGCATTGTTCCCTCTCGGAACCACGAACCTTCTAGCGAGTCACTCCGGTTTGTGAGGGGTGTGTGTCCAAACGTTCGTCAAACATGCCAATTTCTTTAGCACATCATCTTGGTGGCATGACATTACATCAACCAAGGTTTCATGTGTTTCTGATCATTTTTCTATTTTTTGAATTAAAATGCCATGTTACTCCATGCATACATATGCATGTGTCCATGTCGTGAGACCAATATGTTTGAAAATTATTTCTAATTTACTGCACATGGAATTAACTCGCACACAAGTACACATATATGATTTTTCAAACCGTTTTGGTTAGGTGTTGCATGTAGATGTAGTTCAAATTTGAATTATGGTCATTAAATGGTTAGAAAATCACTTAAATGTCTTTAAAAGGTCAAATGACCCCTAGAATTTCCCAAAATTTCACATTACAGTTGTAGTAGTGCACGTTAGACGTAGTAAAAATTTGAAGACCGTAAGAGGAAGCTATCTCCCATTCGTCATCAAACATGCATTGTTCCCTCTCGGAACCACGAACCTTATAGCGAGTTGCTCCGGTTTGTGAGGGGTGTGTGTCCAAATTTTCGTCAAACATGCCAATTTCTTTACCACATCATCTTGGTGGCATGACATTACATCAACCAAGGTTTCATGTGTTTCTGATTTTTTTGGAGTTAAAATGCCATGCCACTCTATGCATACGTATTCATGCATATGTGTCCATGTTGTGATACAAATATGTTTG
The DNA here is from genome assembly GCF_018294505.1 of Triticum aestivum. Classification (NCBI taxonomy): domain Eukaryota; kingdom Viridiplantae; phylum Streptophyta; class Magnoliopsida; order Poales; family Poaceae; genus Triticum; species Triticum aestivum. The sequence continues at coordinate 483,350,860 of NC_057800.1, forward strand.
AAAATTCCTTCTAGTTTACTGCACATGGAATTAACTCGCACACAAGTACACAAATATGATTTTTCAGACCGTTTTGGTTAGCCGTTGCATGTAGATGTAGTTCAAATTTGAATTATGGTCATTAAATGGCTAGAAAATCACTTAATTGTCTTTAAAAGGTCAAATTACCCCTAATTTTTTTTTTAAAAAAATCACATTACAGTTGTAGTAGTGCACGTTAGACGTAAAAAAAAATTGAAGGCCATAAGAGGAAGCTATCTCCCCTTCGTCATCAAACATGCATTGTTCCCTCTCGGAACCACGAGCCTTCTAGTGAGTTGTTGTTGGGGAACGTAGTAATTTCAAAATTTTCCTACGCACACGCAAGATCATGGTGATGCATAGCAACAAGAAGGGAGAGTATCGTCTACATACCCTCGTAGACCGTAAGCGGAAGCGTTATGACAATGCGGTTGATGTAGTCGTACGTCTTCACGACCGGCCGATCTAGCACTGAAGGTACGACACCTCCGTGTTCTGCACACGTTCGGCTCAGTGACGTCCCGCGAACTCACGATCCAGTAGAGCTTCGAGGGAGAGTTTCATCAGCACGATGGCATGATGACGGTGATGATGTTGCTACCGAAACAGGGCTTCGCCTAAGCACAGCTACGATATTACCGAGGTGGATTATGGTGGAGGGGGGCACCGCACATAGCTAAAAGATCAATGATCAACTTGTGTGTCTATGGGGTTCCCCCTCCCCCGTATATAAAGGAGTGGAGGAGGGCCGACCCTCTACTATGGCGCGCCCTGGGGAGTCCTACTCTCACCGGGAGTAGGATTCCCCCCTTTCCAAGTAGTAGGATTAGGAGAGAAGGAAGGGGAAGAGAGAAGAGAAGGAAGGAGGGGGTGCATATTCTATGAAGATCTTTATTGGTCAAACCGCATAACAACATACATTGTTCCTATCATCGGTATGTTACTTGCCCGAGATTCGACCGTCAGTATCTCAATACCTAGTTCAATCTCGTTACCGGCAAGTTTATTTACTTGTTCCATAATGCATCATCCCGCAACTAACTCATTAGTCACATTGCTTGCAAGTCTTATAGTGATGTGCATTACCGAGAGGGCCCAGAGATACCTCTCCGATACACAGAGTGACAAATCCTAATCTCGATCTATTCCAACTCAACAAACATCATCGGAGACACCTGTAGAACATCTTTATAATCACCCAGTTACGTTGTGACGTTTGATAGCACACAAGGTGTTCCTCCGGTATTTGGGAGTTGTATAATCTCATAGTTTGAGGAACATGTATAAGTCATGAAGAAAGTAGTAGCAACGAAACTGTAACGACCATAATGCTAAGCTAACGAATGGGTCTTGTCCATCACATCATTCTATAATGATGTGATCCCGTTCACCAAATGACAACACATGTCCATGGCTAGGAAACTTAAACATCTTTGATTAACGAGCTAGTCAAGTAGAGGCATACTAGGGACACTCTGTTTGTCTGTGTATTCACACATGTACTAAGTTTCTGGTTAATACAATTCTAGCATGAATAATAAACATTTATCATGATATAAGGAAATAAATAATAACTTTATTATTGCCTCTAGGGCATATTTCCTTCAGTCTCCCACTTGCATTAGAGTCAATAATCTAGTTCACATCTTTATGTGATTAGTTAACATCTCCATGTGACTAATACCCAAAGGGTTTACTAGAGTCAATAATCTAGTTCACATCGCTATGTGATTAACACCCAAAGAGTGATCATGTTTTGCTTGTGAGACAAGTTTAGTCTATGGGTCTGCAACATTCAGATCCTTATGTATTTCACAAATTTCTATGTCTATAATGCTCTACAAGGAGCTACTCTAGCTAATTGCTCCCACTTTCAATATGTATCTAGATCGAGACTTAGAGTCATCTAGATTGATGTAAAAAGCTTGCATTGACGTAACTCTTTACGACGAACTCTTTTATTACCTCCATAACCAAGAAATATTTCCTTAGTCCTCTAAGGATAATTTTGACCGCTATTAGTGATCTACTCCTAGATCACTATTGTACTCCCTTGCTAGAATCATGCTAAGGTATACAATAGGACTGGTAAACAACATAGCATACTTTATAAAACCTATGACTGAGGCATAGGGAATGACTTTTCATTCTCTTTCTATTTTCTGCTGTGGTCGGGTTTTGAGTCTTTACTCAAGTTCACACCTTACAGGCAAGAACTCCTTCTTTGACTGTTCAATTTTGAACTACATCAAAATCTTGTCAAGGTATGTACTTATTGAAAAAAAATCTATCAAGCATCTTGATCTATCTCTATAGATCTTGATGCCCAATATGTAAGCAACTTCACCGAGGTCTTTCTTTGAAAAACTCCTTTCAAATATTCCTTTTATGCTTTCTAGAAAATTCTACATTATTTCTGATTAACAATATGTCATTCACATATACTTATCAGAAAGGCTGTAGTGCTCCCACTCACTTTCTTGTAAATACAGGCGTCCCCGCAAGTCTGTATAAAACCATATGCTTTGATCACTTTATCAAAGCATATATTCCAACTCCGAGATGCTTGCACCAGTCCATAGATGGATCGCTGGAGCTTGCTCATTTTGTTAGCACCTTTAGGATTGAAAAAACCTTCTGGTTGCATAATATACAACTCTTCTTTAAGAAATCCATTAAGGAATGCAGTTTTGACATCCATTTGCCAGATTTCATAAAATGCGGCAACTGCTAACATGATCCGGACAAACTTTTAAGCATCGATACGAGTGAGAAAATCTCATAGTAGTCAACACCTTGATCTTGTCGAAAACATTTTGCGACAATTCGAGCTTTGTAGATAGTAACACTACTATTAACGTCCGTCTTCCTCTTGAAGATCCATTTATTCTCAATGGCCTGCCGATCATCGGGCAAGTCAACCAAAGTCCACACTTTGTTCTCATGCATGGATCCCATCTCAGATTTCATGGCTTCAAGCCATTTTGCGGAATCTGGGATCATCATCGCTTCCTCATAGTTCGTAGGTTCGTCATGGTCAAGTAACATGACTTCTAGAACATGATAACCATACCACTTTGGCGCGGATCTTACTCTGGTTGACCTACGAGGTTCGGTAATAACTTGATCAGAAGTTTCATGATCATCATCATTAGCTTCCTCACTAATTGGTGTAGGAATCACTGGAACTGATTTCTGTGATGAACTACTTTGCAATTCGGGAGAAGGTACAATTACCTCATCAAGTTCTACTTTCCTCCCACTCACTTCTTTCGAGAGAAACTTCTTCTCTAGAAAGGATCCACTCTTAGCAACAAAGATCTTGCCTTTCGGATCTGTGATAGAAGGTGTACCCAACAGTTTCTTTTGGGTATCCTATGAAGACGCACTTATCCAATTTGGGTTTGAGCTTATCAAGCTGAAACTTTTTCACATAAGCATCGCAACCCCAAACTTTAAGAAATGACAGCTTTGGTTTCTTGCCAAACCATAGTTCATACGGTGTCATCTCAATGGATTTAGATGGTGCCCTATTTAACGTGAATGCAACTGTCTCTAATGCATAACCCCAAAACGATAGTGGTAAATAGGTAAGAGACATCATAGATCACACCATATCCAATAAAGTATGATTACAACGTTTGGACACACCATTATGCTGTGGTGTTCCAGGTGGCGTGAGTTGCGAAACTAGTCCACATTGTTTCAAATGAAGACCAAACTCGTAACTCAAACATTCGCCTCCGCGATTAGATCGTAGAAACTTTATTTTCTTGTTACGATTATTTTCCACTTCACTCTGAAATTCTTTGAATTTTTTGAAATGTTTCAAACTTATGTTTCATTAAGTAGATATACCCATATCTGCTTAAATCATCTGTGAAGGTCAGAAAATAACGATACCCACCGCAAGCCTCAACACTTATTGGATCGCATACATCAGTATGTATTATTTCCAATAAGTCAGTTGCTCGCTCCATTGTTCCGGAGAACGGAGTCTTAGTCATCTTGCCCATGAGGCATGGTTCGCAAGCATCAAGTGATTCATAATCAAGTGATTCCAAAAGTCCATCAGCATGTAGTTTCTTCATGCGCTTTACGCCAATATGACCTAAACGGCAGTGCCACATGTAAGTTGCACTATCATTATTAACTTTGCATATTTTGGCTTCAATATTATGAATATGTGTATTACTATGATCGAGATTCAATAAACCATTCACCTTGGGTGTATGACCTTAGAAGGTTTTATTCATGTAAACAGAATAACAATTATTCTTTGACTTAAAGGAATAACCGTATTGCAATAAACATGATCCAATCATATTATGTTCAACACAAACACCAAATAACATTTATTTTAGGTTCAACACTAATCCCGAAGGTAAAGGGAGTGTGCGATGGTGATCTTATCAACCTTGGAAGCACTTTCAACTCACATCACCACCTCGCCCTGAACTAGTCTCTGTTTATTTTGTAACTCCCGTTTCGAGTTACTGCTCTTAGCAACTGAACTAGTATCAAATACCGAGGAGTTTTCTATAAACACTAGTAAAGTACACATCAATAACATGTATATCAAATATACCTTTGTTCACTTTGCCATCCTTCTTATCCGCCAAGTATCTAGGGCAGTTCCACTTCCAGTGACCATTTCCTTTGCAGTAGAAGCACTCAATTTCAGGCTTGGGTCTAGCTTAGGGCTTCTTCATGGGAGTGGCAACTTGCTTGCCATTCTTCTTGAAGTTCCCTTTCTTTCCCTTGCCCTTTTACTTGAAACTAGTGGTCTTGTCAACCATCAACACTTGATGCTTTTTTATTGATTTCTACCTTCGCCGATTTCAGCATCGTGAAGAGCTTTGGGAATCGTTTCCATTATCCCTTGCATATTATAGTTCATCACTAAGTTCTAGTAACTTGGTGATAGTGACTAGAGAACTTTATCAATTACTATCTTATCTGGAAGATTAACTCCCACTTGATTCAAGCAATTGTAGTACCCAGACAATCTGAGCACATGCTCACTGGTTGAGCTATTCTCCTCCACCTTGTAGGCAAAGTACCGTCAGAGGTCTCATACCTCCCGACACAGGCATGAATACCAATTTCAACTCTTAGAACATCTTATATGTTCCGTGGCATTCAAAACATTTTGAAGTCCCGGTTCTAAGCCGTAAAGCATGGTGCACTAAACTATTAAGTAGTCATCATACCGAGCTTTGTCAAACGTTCATAACGTGTGCATCTGCTCCTGCAATAGGTCTGTCACCTAGTGGTGCATCAAGGACATAATTCTTTTGTGCAGCAATGAGGATAATCCTCAGATCACTGACCCAGTCCGCATCATTGCTACTATCATCTTTCAACTTATTTTTCTCGAGGAACATATCAAAAAATAAATGGGGAGCTACATCACAAGCTATTGATCTACAACATAGATAGGAAAATACTATTAGGACTAAGTTCATGATAAATTAAAGTTCAATTAATCATATTACTTAAGAACTCCCACTTAGATAGACATCCCTCTAGTCATCTAAATGATCACGTGATCCAAATCAACTAAACCATGTCCGATCATCACGTGAGATGGAGTAGTTTTCAGTGGTGAACATCACTATGTTGATCATGCCTACTATATGATTCACGCTCGACCTTTCGGTCTCCAATGTTCCAAGACCATATCTGCATATGCTAGGCTCATCAATTTTAACCCGAGTATTCCGCAAGTGCAAAACTGGCTCGCACCCGTTGTATGTGAACGTAGAGCTTATCACACCCGTTCATCATGTGGTGTCTCGGCACGACGAACTGTCGCAACGGTGCATACTCAGGGAGACCACTTATACCTTGAAATTTAGTGAGAGATCATCTTATAATGCTACCGCTGAACTAAGCAAAATAAGATACATAAAGGATAAACATCACATGCAATGAAAATATGTGACATGATATGGCCACCATCATCTTGTGCCTTTGATCTCCATCTCCAAAACACCGTCATGATCTCTACCGTCACCGGCATGACACCATGATCTCCATCATCTTGATCTCTATCAATGTGTTGTCACATGGTCGTCTCACCAACTATTGCTTTTGCAACTATTACTATCGCATAGCGATAAAGTAAAGCAATTATATGGCGCTTGCATCTTATGCAATAAAGAGACAACCATAAGGCTCCTGCCAGTTGCCGATAACTTTAACAAAACATGATCATCTCATACAACAATTTGTATCTCATCACGTCTTGACCATGTCACATCACAACATGCCCTGCAAAAACAAGTTAGACGTCCTCTACTTTGTTGTTGCAAGTTTTACGTGGCTGCTACGGGTTGAGCAAGAACCGTTCTTACCTACGCATCAAAACCACAACGCAGTATAGTGATTGCTTTTTGATCTTCAGAAAGAACCATGTTCATTGAATCCGATTCAACTAAAGCTGGAGAAACAGACACCCACTAGCCACCTATGTGCGAAGCACGTCGGTAGAACCAGTCTCGCGTAAACATGTGCATAATGTCGGTCTGGGCCGCTTCATCCAACAATGCCGCTGAATCAAGAATCAACTAGTGATGGCAAGCAATATGTATATACCCACGCCCACAACTCCTTTGTGTTCTACTCGTGCATATAACATCTACGCATAAACCTGGCTCTGATGCCACTATTGGGGAACGTAGTAATTTCAAAAATTTCCTACGCACACGCAAGATCATGGTGATGCATAGCAACGAGAGGGGAGAGTATCGTCTACATACCCTCGTAGACTATAAGCGAAAGTGTTACGACAACGCGGTTGATGTAGTCGTACGTTTTCACGAGCGACCGATCTAGCACCGAAGGTACGACACCTCCGCGATCTGCACATGTTCGGCTCGGTGACGTCCCGCGAACTCACGATCCAGTAGAGCTTTGAGGGAGAGTTTCGTCAGCAAGACGGCGTGATGATGGTGATGATGTTGCTACCGGAACAGGGCTTCGCCTAAGCACCGCTATGATATTACTGAGGTGGATTATGGTGGAGGGGGCACCACACATGGCTAAAAGATCGATGATCAACTTGTGTGTCTATGGGGTGCCCCCTCCCCCATATATAAAGGAGTGGAGGAGGGGGAGGGCCGACCCTCTACTATGGCGCGCCCTAGGGAGTCCTACTCCCACCGGGAGTAGGATTCCCACCTTTCCAAGTAGTAGGAGTAGGAGAGAAGGAAGGGGAAGAGAGAAGAGAAGGAAGGAGGGGGCGCCACCCCTCCCCTAGTCCAATTCAGACTAGGCCTTGGGGGGGGGCGTGCAGCTTGCCCTAGGCAGCCCCTCTCTCTTTCCCCTAAAGCCCAATAAGGCCCATATACTCCCCGACGAATTTCCGTAACTCTCCGGTACTCCGATAAATACCCGAACCACTCAGAACCTTTATGATGTCCGAATATAGCCTTCCAATATATCGATCTTTATGCCTCGAACATTTTGAGACTCTTCGTCATGTCCCTGATCTCATCCGGGACTCCGAACAACCTTCGGTACATCAAAACACATAAACTCATAATACTGATCGTCACCGAACGTTAAGCATGCGAACCCTATGGGTTCGAGAACTATGTAGACATGACTAAGACTCATCTCCGGTCAATAACCAACAGCGGAACCTGAATGCTCATATTGGCTCCTACATATTCTACAAAGATCTTTATCGGTCAAACCGCATAACAACATACGTTGTTCCCTTTGTTATCGGTATGTTACTTGCCCGAGATTCGATCGTCGGTATCTCAATACCTAGTTCAATCTCGTTACCGACAAGTCTCTTTACTCATTCTGTAATGCATCATCCCACAACTAACTCATTAGTCACATTGCTTGCAAGGCTTATAGTGATGTGCATTACCGAGTGGGCCCAGAGATACCTCTCCGATACACAGAGTGACAAATCCTAATCTCGATCTATGCCAACTCAACAAACACCATCAGAGACACATGTAGAGCACCTTTATAATCACCTAGTTACGTTGTGACGTTTGATAGCACACAAGGTGTTCCTCTGGTATTCGGGAGTTGCATAATCTCATAGTCTGAGGAACATGTATAAGTCATGAAGAAAGTAGTAGCAATGAAATTGTAACGATCATAATGCTAAGCTAACGAATGGGTCTTGTCCATCACATCATTCTCTAATGATGTGATCCCGTTCATCAAATGGCAACACATGTCCATGGCTAGGAAACTTAACCATCTTTGATTAACGAGCTAGTCAAGTAGAGGCATACTAGGGACACTATGTTTGTCTATGTATTCACACATGTACTAAGTTTCCGGTTAATACAATTCTAGCATTAATAATAAACATTTATCATGATATAAGGAAATAAATAATAACTTTATTATTGCCTCTAGGGCATATTTCCTTCAGTTTTTCCGGTTTGTGAGGGGTGTGTGTCCAAACTTTGGTCAAACATGCCAATTTTTTACCACATCATCTTGGTGGCATGACATTACATCAACCAAGGTTTCATGTGTTTCTATTTTTTTGGAATTAAAATACCATGTCACTCCATGCTTAATTGTGTCACAGCCGTTAGACCAATATGTTTGAAAATTCCTTCCAATTTACTGCACATGGAATTAAATCACACACAAGTACATGAAATATGAGTTTTCAAACCGTTATGGTTAGCTGTTGCATGTACATGTAGTTCAAATTTCAATTATGGTCATTAAATGGATAGAAAATCACTTAAATGTCTTAGAAGGTCAAATGACCCCTAAAATTTTCCAAAATTTGACATGACAGTTGTATTAGTACTAAAAAAATTCTCGTTCATTTAAAACACCATCCGTTGGCACTTTATTCCAAATTCGTCTTTCACAGCTAATTAAAAATATCTACAACATCACTCACAATTGTTTTCTAGGAACCTTTTGCGATGAAAATATCTGGGTCTATTTAAGTCTCCTTCCTTAAGCTTCGCCGGCTCGTCTGCTCTAGGCCGGCAACCCCTGAATCCACGAATCCCGATCCCCATTCCTGCAGCCCCTTCTTGCAAAGATGACACCGTGGAAACGCTTTGTGAAGGCCCGTACGATGGCCGCCCCCCCGAGCACGGCCGCGACAGCCGATAGGGCAGCTGCAGCAGTCGAGACGGCTGCAGCTGCTGCTATGATGGCGGCTGCAAACGCCGAGAGCGCTCGAGCTGCCATTTGTGTCGCTAATGTCGCCTTGGCCCAGGTCGAGGCCATCCACGGCAAGATCGAAGAAGCACACGCCAAGATATTCCAGGACACCTCGGACTCCAGCATGCAACCCACGTCTGAAAAGGTGGCGGTGGCCATGGAGCATCTGCTTCCTCATGAGGTCGCCGAGCGGGAGTTGGAGATGCAGGAGGGGGTGGAGATCGAGGAGCGCCGGGAGGAGGAGTTACGCGTGGCAGAGGTCGAGGTAGAGAAGAGTCTGTCCGTCGAGGAATCGGCGGTGGAGTACCAACGCGAGCTCTGGCACAGCCACTACTACGAGTACTACAACCCTGAGGGCGGTGCTGAGGACGAGGACGCGGTCGACTTCAGCAGGGGGGACGCGGAGTCCACCAACGGCGGCATGTCGCCAGGACAAGTCATCGTCGTCTCATCTCACACCGAGATGCATAGGCCGGCGCGGCAGTGGATTTTTAGTTATGCGTACTTAGGCTTTGTTTTTAATGCTGGTCTTTTGTTAGAGCAATGTTTAGGTCAACTGGCTCTGTGTAATTACTAAAATTGCTCGATTCAGTATGTGTGGTCTGTCTGCTGTACGCTCTTTTCTGTGCCCAAATTAGCAAGCGATGTTAAATTATGCAATCAAGTACCTCCCACTAAAACTCAAAGGACCAGCTCAGCATTGGCTGAATAACTTGCCAGCAGATTCCGTCGGCAGTTGGGAGGATCTGGAAGACGCATTTCTTGACAACTTCTAGGGCACTTATGTGCGGCCCCCGGATGCTGATGACTTGAGCCACATAACCCAGCAGCCAGGGGAATCGGCCAGACAATTCTGGACACGGTTCCCGACTAAGAAAAACCAAATTGTAGATTGTTCGGATGCAGAGGCCCTAGCTGCATTCAAGCATAACATCCACGACGAGTGGCTCGCTCGCCACCTTGGCCAGGAAAAGCTGAAATCTATGGCAGCCCTCACGACACTCATGACCCACTTTTGCGCGGGCGAGGACAGCTAGCTGGCTCACAGCAACAACACATCGAGGAATCCAGATACCTCGGATACCAAAGATGTTAATGGTAGGCAACATTGTAACAGACCAAAGTGCCGCAATAACGGCGATAACACCGAAGATACGGAAGTCAATGCCGGATTCAGAGGCTCTAGATCCGGTCAGTGGAAAAAGCCATTTAAAAGAAATACTCTGGCTCCGTCCAGTCTGGATCGCATACTAGACCACTCGTGTCAAATCCACGGCACCCCCGACAAGCCAGCCAATCACACTAATAGAGAATGCTGGGTGTTCAAGCAGGCCGGTAAGTTAAATGCCGAAAACAAGGACAAGGGGCTGCATAGCGACGATGAGGAGGAGCCCCGGCTGCCGAACACAGGAGGACAGAAGGGGTTTCCCCCACAAGTGAAGACGGTGAACATGATATACGCAACCCACATTCCCAAGAGGGAGCGGAAGCATGCACTAAGGGACGTCTATGCGATGGAGCCCGTCGCCCCAAAGTTCAACCCGTGGTCTGCTTGCTCGATCACCTTCGATCATAGGGACCACCCCACTAGCATCCGTCATGGCGGATCCGCTGCACTGGTCCTAGACCCCATCATTGATGGATTTCACCTCACTCGAGTCCTTATGGATGGCGGCAGTAGCCTAAACCTGCTTTATGAGGATACAGTGCGAAAAATGGGTATCGATCCCTCGAGGATCAAACCTAGCAAAACCACCTTTAAAGGCATCATCCCAGGTGCAGAGGCCCATTGCACAGGCTCAATCACACTGGAGGTGGTCTTCGGATCACCGGACAACTTCTGAACCGAAGAGTTAATCTTCGACATCGTCCCGTTTCGCAGTGGCTATCATGCACTGCTCGGACGGACAACATTTGCAAAATTCAATGCAGTGCCGCATTACGCATACCTCAAGCTCAAGATGCCAGGACCTCGCAGGGTCATAACAGTAAATGGAAACACAGAACGCTCGCTCCGTACGGAAGAGCACACTGCGGCCCTTGCAGCAGAAGCACAAAGCAGCCTGTTGAGGCAGACCATTCATTCAGCGTCACAGCCCCCGAACACCTTCAAGCGAGTCCGGAACAAGCTGCAACAGGATCGCCTGGCACGATCAGAGCTCGCCTAGCAGTTCAGCCCCCGTCCCAGTCCCAGTGAAGCAATGAAATCTGTGCCGCGCGTACATAACTACGCATTGAAAATACCATGGACATAGGCGGGGGCACGATCAGGACATGCCCCGCATTGTGGCTTAACCGCACTAGGGGCTGTATACCTTTGTCATTCCTTTTCCCTTTCAGGGCCTAACTCTCTGGAAGCCCTTTCCAGCAGTACGATTGCCGGACACATTCCAGAAGCAACAACCAAGGCGGCAAGAAGCTAAGATGAACACGAGAACCGCCAGGTGGTCTCTAGTAATAATTGATATACCCGCTTTTCACTATTTATGCATAGCTTGCCCTGGGATAGGACATTTCGAATTATCCTACTTTATGCTTATTGCACTACCTGTACCCAGTACGCTTCGACATATTATTTAAATAACGATGCATATCATTAATCTATCATTGCATTATTTAAGTTTTTTCTTTCTCTTATATGTCCACTTATGACAATCTGCACCCGCACGTTCGGGTATGGTCAGTTTGCCAGGGGTTCTCGTTTACCCCACAATAAGGTGCAAGAAGTCCGAACACTTTCGACAGTGCGGCACCCCGAACTTATAGCATTATATGCATCAACTTCGAATCATGTCTTTGGTCAAATGTTGGGTTGCCCGGCTCCCATGCTTTGGTACCTTATGTTCCGCTATATCGGCTAAGGTAGCGGTGGGAGAACTACTGCGATTGTGTCCCGGTTCTTCCGGACAAGCATCTCAGTAGAGAAAGCCAAAAACTGACTGTCATGATAAGGCGAGAGACTGGTCGCTGTTCGAGAGGTCTCAAGTCCTTAAAGACTTTTTCGCTTTGGGTGAGGAGTCGGCCTTGTCCGGCTTAGGCGTGTATAGCGCCCCAAACTTGGCCCTCCGAATACCAGGGGCTTCACCAAAATTTAAAATCATAGACTTCTATGGCTAAGTGAGAGTGATAAAGCATTATAATCTGATTGCCTGGTTCGTTGCGCTGAACACCTCCCTTGAAGGACCCAAAATTGGGGTAAAGAGTGCTCAGGTTTACCCCGAACACCCCAGTACTAGTTACATGGGGATAGAAGCTGACGACTAGCCAACTCTCAGATTTTATAAATGACCGCATAGAAGGTAATATTTTAAATTAAGAAAGCGTCACATGGCACAAAGGAACTTGTTTCATATTACAGGATCACATGAGCATGTTCATTCAAAAATTACATCCTTGGCACACTCATCTGCCACTAGGCGAGAACCCTTCAGGACACTTTCATAATAATTCTCGGGGCAGCGATGCTCCTTGCCCTCCGGCGGCCCCTCCTTCTCCAGCTTCACGGCGTCCAACTTCGCCCAGTGCACCTTCGCCCAGGCAAAAGCCCTGCGTGCACCCTCGATGTAGACGGACCGCTTGATGACTTCAAGCCATGGGCAGGCTTCCACAAGCCGCCTCACCAGACCGAAGTAGCTGCCGAACAGGGGCTCGCCAGGCCACATCCAGATTATAAGGCCCCTCATGGCCTGTTCGGCCACCTTGTGAAGCTCGACCAACTGCTTCAGCTGGTCGCTCAAAGGCACGGGGTGTTCAGTCCCAGTATACTGAGACCAGAACAACTTCTCCATTGAGCTCCCCTCCTCAGCCCAGTAAAACTCCACGGCATCCAGTATGCTGTGAGGAAGATCTGCAAACGCTCGTGGAGAGCTCCGAACTCGGGTAAGAAAAAGGAAAGTCTCCTTCACGTGCTTGCTTCGCATAATGAATGCCTTACCCACTGCTATCTTCTTCACCGCGTCAATCTCCTGGAGGGCCTTGTGTGCTTCGGCCTTGGCGCTCCGGACGCTTTCAAGCGCCTGCGCGAGCTCAGACTCTCGCGTCTTAGAGTCAAGCTCCAAGGACTCGTGCTTTTGGTGAGAGCCTCGAGCTCTTGCTGCACCTCGCCTACTTGGGCTTCTTGCTTCTCCCGTTCAATGCGTTCTCTGGCCGCTTTGTCTTCGGCCTCGGACAACGCCTTCCTCAGGGTTGCCACCTCGATCGTGGACCCTGACAAATCCATGATGATCCTATTACTTTACACCCGAACATCTTTTTTACTATATAGACAGTGGTACTTCTTACCTTTGCTCTCTTCGAGCTGCCTATTGGTAAGGCCGAGCTCGTCCTCAGACCGCTTCAGGTCCTGCTTCAGCGCAGAGATGTCCGCAGTACGTGCGGCAGTGGTCAGCAGTGAAGCCTGCACATACACATAGATAGACTCTAATTAGACTCCTGAGTCATCATTTGATCCTCTATTCGGCTTTTCTTCGTGAACGCCGAACAGAGCATCAGGGGCTACTATCTATGCGGTAATATTTTCTTATATTTTGATTGCTTACCTCAAAGCCTGTTAGTAGGCTGGCGCAAGCTTCGGTTAGTTTGTTTTTGGCAGACAGAACCTTCTCGACCACCGCACTCATGATAGTGCGGTGCTCTTCTTCGATGGAAGTGCTGCGAAGCGCTTCCAGCAGGTTGTCCGGTGCCTATGGTTGGACAGAGGACACCGGAACGGATGGTTGGCCCCCCTTGACGGGGGACCGCCCGCCGGAGTCCGGAACCATCGAAGGTTCCGGTGCAGTGTCTGGCTAGGGCCCGAACTCGAAGCCCGTAGGAGCCTCACTTCCTTGGTGCCCAGGGTCCGGGAAGTTGCCGCGAGGCGCCCCCAGGACCACCTCCCCTTGGCTCGGTGCCTTTTGAGACAACACCTCGGTGTTATCCGTAGGGCGAGGGGTGGTAGCGGTCGGAAGAGAACCGCTATTCATATATGACGAGTCCAAAGAGCCGCTCGACGAGGGTACGTCGAGATGAGCTCAGGATGGACTGCATAATCATGTTCGGCATGAGGAGAGGCAGTGCAATAGAACATACCATGAAGTACTATGGTTTCCGGACACTTACGACTTCGCCAGGGGCTTGTCCCAGGGTATCCACTCGTCGCCGCTGTCAGCGGCTATCGTGGCACAGTCCGGAGGGAGGGTCCTTCCCTTCTTGGACCCTTCGGCCTCCCCGGATGGGTCAGCCTTCCTTTTATTGTCTCCCCTGGCTGGGAGGGGAGGCCTTTTCTCCTCCTCCTCCTCGTTTCCGTGGGAGGAGTGCGCGTCGAAGTCATCGTCCGATGACTCCGATACAACCTTGCGTCAGAGACCCTTTCGGGTCCCCGCGGCCTTCTTCTTGGTCTTCTTTTCCAGCACCTCGTAGGGTGCCGGAGTCAGCATCTTCGTTAGAAGAGTGTCTGCAGGATCTTCGGGCAGCGGGGCTGGGCTATCAAGCTGCTCCATCGTCTCTATCCAGTCCTGTTAATGACATGGAAGTTCAGATCCTGCACACAACTAAACCGGGGCAAATAGATACCTTGAGAGATATAAAAAGCCTGCCGGATTGGCGCGGCGCTTTGCGCTGAGTCTGCGGTCCTCGTTGAGGGGGGGGGGGAGGAATCTCGGCGCTCTTGAACAACACCCTCCAAATGTCCTCGTGCATCATGTCATAGAGCTCTCGCAGCGTCTGGTGCTTGGCCGAGTCGAACTCCCATAAGTTGAATGCCCGTCTTTGACACGGAAGGATCCGGCGGAAGAGCATAACCTGGACCACATTGACAAGCTTGATTTTTCTGCTTGTCATGTTCTGGATGCAAGTCTGGAGTCCGGTCAACTCTACCGAAGAACCCCAAGACAGGCCCTTCTCTTTCCAGGAGGTGAGCCGTGTGGGGATTCCGGATCGAAATTTGGGGGCCGCCACCCAGTTGGAGTCGCGCGGCTCGGTGATGTAGAACCACCCTGATTGCCACCCCTTTATGGTATCCACATAGGTGCCCTTGAGCTAGGTGACATTAGGCATCTTGCCCACCATGGTGCCTCCGCACTCTGCTTGCTGGCCACCCACTACCTTCGGTTTAACATTGAAGGTTTTTAGCCATAGGCCGAAGTGGGGCATAATGCGGAGGAAGGCCTCGCACACGACGATAAACGCCGAGATGTTGAGGATGAACTTGGGGGCCAGATCATGAAAATCCAGACCATAGTAGAACATGAGCCCGCGGACAAATGGGTGGAGGGGAAATCCCAGTCCGCGGACAAAATGGGTAAGAAAAATTACCTTCTCATGGGGTTCGGGTGTTGGGGTGATCTGCCCCGCATTTGGCAGCTGGTGCGCGATATCCGCGGCCAAGTATCCGGCTTCCCGTAACTTTTTGATGTTCTCCTCCGTGACGGAGGAGACCATCCACTTGCCTCCTGCTCCAGACATGCTTGGAGTGGTTTGATAAGAAGAACACGAGCTTGGGCGCTAGAGCTCGAGTGTGCGGGAATGGGTAAGCGAGGAGGAAGAAGGCATGGGTGAAAAAAGTAAATCCTTGTCCCTTTATAAGGGCGGAAGAGGCGATGTGTCTCCCCACTTGCCTGGTTAAACCGCTTATTCCCCAAGCACCGTAATTGATGAGAATCCCGTGATAAGGGGAACACGATCTCTGCTTTGACAAGACGTGTCAAGAAAACCGCCTCGTGATATGTGCGGAGCTGGTTGAGAAAAGCGGTTCGAATAATAACCGGGCGATGGCGTAATGTCGTGCTGTCAATACATGTCAGCAGATTAGATTTATGGAAATATTATTCTCTCTACGGTGGTATGTGGAACTTATTTTGCAGGGCCGGACACTATCCTTGTATTCAAAACTCTTCCATGATGTATGCGGAGGAGGAACCCGCCTTGCAATGCCGAACACAACACTGCGCACCGGACTCATCGTCATTGAAGCCTAGTTCAGGGGCTACTGAGGGAGTCCTGGATTAGGGGGGTCTCCGGACAGCCGTACTATATCCTTTGGCCGGACTGTTGGACTATGAAGATACGAGATTGAAGACTTCGTCCCGTGTCCGGATGGGACTCTACTTGTCGTGGAAGGCAAGCTAGGCGATACGGATATGTATATCTCCTCCTTTGTAACCGACCTTGTGTAACCCTAGCCCCCTCCGGTGTCTATATAAACCGGAGGGTTTTAGTCCATAGGACAACATACAATCATACCATAGGCTAGCTTCTAGGGTTTAGCCTCTCTGATCTCGTGGTAGATCAACTCTTGTACTACTCATATCATCAAGAACAATCAAGCAGGACGTAGGGTATTACCTCCATCAAGAGGGCCCAAACCTGGGTAAACATCGTGTCCCCTGCCTCCTGTTACCATCCGCCTTAGACGCACAGTTCGGGACCCCTACCCGAGATCCGTCGGTTTTGACACCGACAGACGTACCCAGGGAAAATGCCACCAAAATTTGAATTATCAAACTCATCCCATGCGCGTAAAGCAGAAGAATCGTTTGCGATGCACATAATCGTTCAAAGTGAATGGTCCGGTGGCACCATGCTTGTTCAAAGTGAATGTGCCCATGCCTTGAGACCAAAATTTGAATTATCAAACTCATCCCATGTGCGTAAAGCAGAAGAATCATTTGCGATGCACACAATCGTTCAAAGTGAATGGTCCGTGTCGGTGTCAAAACCGGCGGATCTCGGGTAGGGGGTCCCGAACTGTGCGTCTAGGCCAGATGGTAATAGGAGGCAGGGGACACGATGTTTTACCCAGGTTCGGGCCCTCTTGATGGAGGTAAAACCCTACGTTCTGCTTGATTAATATTGATGATATGGGTAGTACAAGAGTAGATCTACCACGGGATCAGATAGGCTAAACCCTAGAAGCTAGCCTATGGTATGATTGTATGTTATGGTTGTTGTCCTACGGACTAAAACTCTTCGATTTATATAGACACCAGAGAGGGTTAGGGTTACACAAGGTCGGTTACAAAGGAGGAGATATTCATATCCGTATTACCTAGCTTGCCTTCCACGCCAAGTAGAGCCCCATCCGGACACGAGACGAAGTCTTCAATCTGGTATCTTCATAGTCTAACAGTCCGGCCAATGGAGATAGTCCGGCTGTCCGGAGACCCCCTAATCCAGGACTCCCTCAGTAGCCCCCGAATCAGGCTTCAATGACGATGAGTCCGGCGCGCAGTATTGTCTTCGGCATTGCAAGGCGGGTTCCTCTCCAAATTATGTGTACCTGTCGAAATAGTGTCTGGTCTCTTGTGAATGTCGCACTCCTTGGCTTCCACGCCTAATAACGGCCACTTTCCACGTGTCGAGCGAATGTGAAGACCCAGGGCGTTTTCACATTTACCCCCCTAGCTGTATGAATGAGCCGCTTATTAAAAAGACGAGGATTCAGATCCAAATCACACCATCCTCCCTCGGCGAGCCTTCATCGGAGCGCACCCGACAGAGATCCATTCCATTATGGCCGGTCGATGCAGCTCCTCCTCTCGCCCCCTAGCTCCAAGCCTGGAGATTGGGAGAGATGTTCCGTCCCGCACAGCAAATTAGTGATGCTTCAGACCAAGGGATTTCTTCCCCCAGCGTACCTGGTCCCGGTTTGAGCCGGGCTTGCCACCTATAATGGCGGAGAGCAAGCGGAGAGCCTTCCCAATCGCTCCAAGGGAGAGCGGGTATGCCTTGTCCTTTATTTGGTAAGAGGGCTCGGATTCCCAATTCATCCGTTTCTCCGGGGGCTCCTGGAGTTCTACGGCCTCCAGTTGCATAACCTTACGCCTGCCTCCCTGCTGCATATCGCGGGATTCGTAGCCCTTTGCGAGTTGTTTTTGGGCTGTGAGGCTCATTTCGCTCTGTGGAAGAAGTTGTTCTGCCTTGTGCCCCGTTCTCAGAAGGGGTCAATATATCAAGTGGGCGGAGCCAAAGTGTGGCGTATTTCCGGGACCGGATACCTGTCCGGACCCCAAAGAAGACGTCCGAATACTGGCCTTCAGAATGGTTTTATATAGAAGACGTCCCCCTCCCGGATCCTATTCGGATCGGCCTTCCTAAATTCGACAACGCCCCTTTGAAGAAGCGTCGGAGCTGGCGTCCACGGAGCTCCCTGGAGGAAGATGACATGGACATTCTTTACCTGATGAGCCAGATAAGTTTTTTAGCTCGATCCGGATTGACCATGATCAAGGTCATGGCCATATGCATCATGCGGGGGGTGCAGCCGCTCTAGTATAGAGGCCACCCCATGTGGGATTTCAACGGGGAGGATGACGCCAGCCTCCACGGCCGCAAAGGGCCGGGATCGGCTGCTGATCTAATAAAGATCTTGTCCACTTTGTACAAGGGAGAAGAGGAGGAATTCCTTCGTGTCAACCCGCAGGGAGGATTCTCTATGTACAATCCTCCGAGCTGGGTAAGCGGAGACTTTTTCTCGCCCATCCATTTCGTATTCCCATAGTTAAGTATTCAGTCTAGCGATTTCATCGCAGGAGCTGCGCCAGGCTGTAAAGGAGATAAACAACCCTCCTCCACAACCCGAGGACCCTGGACGGTCCCTTGACCCGGCCTCCTAGGAGGATCAGGACATATCTGTGGAGCTGATCGATGGGGTATTTTACCAATCGAGTAATGACAACGCCTTGGTGGCCATTACGGCCGATTACCCTGGGCTAGTTCCAGCCTCACAGGTGACTGAGACCGAAGTCCCAGCACTTAAAAAGGGATCCGTCCTTGTGCTTTTTTGATTGCCGTATAACAGCCGTGTTTTGTAGGGAAGGTCCTCGGGGTAGAAGGCCGAGCCTGTGGCAACTAGCCAACAAGGGGCCATGAGGCCAGGCGGGCTGAAAAGACCCGCAGTCTGGATTGAGACACCGGCGCAGCGGTATGGCGCGCTGTCTTTATTGCAAGCCATTATTCTCAGAGGCATACTAACACCCATGCCTTCTTTTCAGGAAAAAGAGCGCTCGCCGGACTATACCCGGAGAGGCTACCCATCGCGCCTCCACCAGCCAGGCTCCAAGGCCGGATTCGGAGGCAGGAACGAATGTGAGGCGTGCGCCGGGCGCTCCTCCGACAGAGGATGCGGAAAAACTGTCCGCCACCAATTCCGAGGTGGAAAGTGCCATGAACCACATGCGTCGCTGGACTGTTCTTCGTGATGCTTGTTTCTCCCAAGAGGCATTGGATGCCTTCAACTCGGGAGACGCGCACCTCCGTGCCGCTCAAAATGGTCTAGCCAGAGCCACGGAGCAGTATGTAAAAGACATACGGGTGAGAAAATTTGAAGATTATATATATCAGTAGCCCCTGAGACTTGAAACAGTTAGGATAACTGATTTAAGGATCATTTGTTATGCAGGTTCTTACACAAAAGAATACTCGACTGTCCCAGGAGCTGGAAGAGTGCAAAGCCCAACTTCAGGCCGCACTGGCCGTAGCAGGGGAGCCCAAAGAGACCCTCTCTGGTAACATATCCTTCGAATTATAAGTATGATATTAGAATGTGGCGTATATGCAGATCTGATGATAAAATTGCAGATCACGCTGGAGTAAATCCGGATAAGCAACAACTCATACGCCAGCTGAAGGCCGGTGAGAGCGTGCTTAAGAGGGTGAGGCAGGAGAAGAATGATCTCCTAGATGCCAACACCAAGCTGGGCGTAGAACTAAAAGATGTTCGTGCCCAACTGTCAGACTCTGTTAAGGAGAATCGGCGGCTTCGACGCGGCATATTTAGTAAGTGCTTGAACGAACTTTGAAAAAGAGTTCGGCGAGGAAGCTGGCTGGCAGAGTTATGTCTATAGGTATGCTAACAGGTCGTCCTGCCGAGGAGATGCCTGGTTCAACAGGTGATCTTCTTCCCGAGCTCTCATAGTTGCACGAACGAGTTCGGCAGGTGATGCAAGGTGTCGCCCAGGCCTTATGGCCATCCGTCTCCATACCCGAAGGACTTGGAGAGCTTGCAGAAAAGCTGAAGGGAGCACAGCGACGCTTCCGATTATGGAAGATATCGGCCTGCCGTCAAGGTGCCAGGGAAGCCTAGGCAATGGTGAAGACACGGTACACGAAGGCTGACCCGAACCACATGGCCGAAGTCGGACCTATGGGGCCTGATGGGAAGGAGACCCCTGTGAGCTTAGTGTACGGCCAAGTAGAATTGGCCGCGAAGTATTCCCAACAGGACTGTAGACTAGACAGCCTATTGGATGGCATTGAAGAGGAATTCAACCAGTCAAATTGACTATGTAATTTTAAAGTGACATGTATAATGCCTTCTAGCCGGATTGTAGATCATTTGTCGTGGCGGACATTTTCGCTTTAACCTCGGGACCCGACAGTCTGGAGTGTATCCGAATACCCTCTCGGTTATGTAAGAACCAGGGCATGCGTGGAGACCAGGCGTAGGGGTCATTAGTGCTTTATCAGACAAGTGCCCAACTAGTTATGTTATATTACATGGGTAGTAAGAAACATCTTCCAGAGAGAATAGTTCCGTTAAGGGTTCCTTTCCCTGGGTAGGCATGCCCTAATGAGCATGTCCGGACTGCGACAAGAAGCACAGAAAAAGCATCTGGGGGCAGATATGGATAATAAATAAAAATCATCTTTTGTTCACCGACCGAATATTCTCTTAAGAATGCTAGCTTTCGGCTTTACCTAGTTTGAGGTACACGTCCGGCTGACCCGGCGGTAACAATCACAGAGGTGCTCCCCTTATGCCCTAGCCGAAATAACGGGAACGTAGGGCATAAATAGAAGAGCCAGGCAACCCAGCTTGGCCAAAACTTACGTCATATCGATGCATATAATGGTGAAAAAAGGTACATGCGGAAGTATAACACATGTGTTGGGCGTGAGGCCCAGGTAAATAATTTAAGCTTCTGTGAAAGAAGCCCCCAGGTATGAAGAGTGCGGCTAGCGCATCTGTGATGTATGAGTGAGGCACAAGGTGACCCTTGAAGGCCTAGAAAAATAAAAGAAAGAAAGGGAAACAAGACAGATGATGCATATGCAGAAAATGGACAAAGGGAGGGGACTAACATAAAGTCCGGTGCTAGGCGTAGAATCTTTGGAGCCTGGCTGCGTTCCATGGGTTCGGCTCGAGTCGATTAGTCGATGCATCCCGCAGTCGGTACGCTCCACCGGTCAGAACTTGGTCAATAATGAAGGGACCTTCCCATTTGGGCTCGAGCTTGTTCTTTTTCTTATCCGGCAGCCGTAGAACTAGTTCGCCAACGTTATAAGTTTTGGCCCGTACTTCTCTGCTTTGGTATCTGCGAGCCTGTTGCTGGTAAAATGCGGAACGGGCTTTGGCTATGTCGCGCTCTTCCTCCAAGGTGCCCGAACTGTCCTGCCGATCGAGCTCAGGTTCTCTTTCTTCGTACATGCGCACTCGAGGTAAGTCATGAATTATGTCACAGGGCAGGACTGCCTTTGCACCGTACACCATAAAAATAGTGTATATCCAGTACTACGATTTGGCGTGGTCCGCAGCCCCCAGAGTACGGAGTCGAGCTCCTCTACCTAGTGCGTGTCAGACTTCGTTAAGGAGCGCACTAATCTGGGTTTAATGCCGCTCATTATAAGACCATTTGCTAGTTCAACTTGACCGTTGGTTTGTGGGTGATAGACTGAAGCATAATCGAGCTTGATGCCCATTTCGCTGCACCAGAGTTTTACCTCGTCGGCCGTGAAGTTCGTGCCGTTATCAGTGATGATGCTATGGGGGACGCCGTAATGGTGTACAACCCCGGATATGAAATCTATCACCGGTCCGGATTCGGCTGTTTTAACCGGTTTAGCCTCTATCCATTTGGTGAATTTATCCACCATGACCAATAAGTATTTTTTCTTGTGGGTTCCCCCTTTAAGGGGTCCAACCATGTCGAGCCCCCACACCATGAAGGGCCATGTAATGGGGATTGTTTGGAGGGCGGCGGGTGGCATGTGGCTTTGATTTGCAAAGAGCTGGCAACCGGCGCAACGTTGGACCAAGTCCTGTACATCTGCCCGGGCCGTTGGCCAATAGAATCCTGTACGGAAGGCCTTGCTTACAAGAGCCCGGGCTGCGGCATGATGACCGCCGAGTCCGGCGTGAATTTCTGCCAAAAGGTCCCGCCCTTCCTCTTCGGAGATGCACCTTTGAAGGACTCCGGTAGCGCTTTTTTTGTACAATTCTCCCTCATGGACCCTGTAGGCCTTGGATCGCCGCACTATGCAACGTGCCTCATTTTGGTCCTCCGGAAGTTCCTGTCTAGTTAGGTAGGCCAGGAATGGTTCTGTCCACAGGGCAATAATGGCCATTATTTCATGGGCTGATTGTGTTATTTCGGTGGCGGAGCCTCCGATTGTGTCAGAGAGTTTGGTATCGGGTATTTTGGCCGGGTTTGGACTGTTGTTACCGGTGTCCCCTTCCCATGCTACGAATGGCTTGAAAAGCCTTTCCAGAAATATGTTGGGAGGGACCGCATCGCGTTTTGCGCCGATGCGGGCGAGGATATCCGAATCCTCACCCAATCTGAGACTTAGGGGCCAAGGAGTTTCCGAACTTGGAAGTTTGGGTTCTTGGATGTTTTCCGATAAATCTAGCCTGCTGCCTGATTCTAGGTTCAGGCCTTGAGTGACGTCCTCCCCTCCGCGGGTATCCGGCTTGGAGGGATCGGGAATCCGGACATAGCTAGTCCTTAAGATAGATGAAGGGTTGCCTCATTGTTCCTCCACCACTGCAATGTGATGGGTGACCTGGGGAGAGTTGATCTCTCTCAGATCGGGTTTAGGCCCAATCTGATCGTAGTCTGTAGCAACTCCCAGGGCGGCGATGCGATCCAAGAGCTCATTCAGGGAAGAGAGCTCCATTGGATCTTACTACTCAGCGAGTTCCGAGTTGACGTGAATATTGCTTTCGATGACCCTAGAAGTCATCATCGGCGCGGCGGCCGAACAGGCGGTCATAAGAAAACCACCTAGCCGGAGAGTTTGGCCGATAGCCAAAGCTCCCTCAGTGATAGTGCCGTCTTTAAAGACGGGATGAGACATCCTTCCTGGTGGCGACGGCACAACGGAACTCTCAATGAAAGCACCAATGTCGGTGTCAAAACCGGCGGATCTCGGGTAGGGGGTCCCGAACTGTGCGTCTAGGCCGGATGGTAACAGGAGGCAGGGGACACGATGTTTTACCCAGGTTCGGGCCCTCTTGATGGAGGTAAAACCCTACGTCCTGCTTGATTAATATTGATGATATGGGTAGTACAAGAGTAGATCTACCACGATCTCAGAGAGGCTAAACCCTAGAAGCTAGCCT
Organism: Triticum aestivum; assembly: GCF_018294505.1. NCBI lineage: Eukaryota > Viridiplantae > Streptophyta > Magnoliopsida > Poales > Poaceae > Triticum > Triticum aestivum. The sequence continues at coordinate 483,374,369 of NC_057800.1, forward strand.
ATGGCATGATTGTATGTTATGGTTGTTGTCCTACGGACTAAAACTCTTTGGTTTATATAGACACCGGAGAGGGTTAGGGTTACACATGGTCGGTTACAAAGGAGGAGATATTCATATCCGTATTGCCTAGCTTGCCTTCCACGCCAAGTGGATCCCCATCCGGACACGAGACGAAGTCTTCAATCTGGTATCTTCATAGTCTAACAGTCCGGCCAATGGAGATAGTCCGGCTGTCCGGAGACCCCCTAATCCAGGACTCCCTTAGTCCAACAGCACCGCGTGCAAAGTTTCCCTCCAGTTTTCCAAAATATTGGCCTACCGCCAAAATATCTACCCTCGCCCCCCTTCCCCACTAAAAGTGCAACTATCCCCGGGTGGTTTTGGTAATTCCTAACAACATATAGCTCATTGAGCTAATGCTACTTGAAGATAAATATTTCAGGAAAAGCTCAATGATTGGAATGGCATGGATTAGAAAGTGGATCCCTCAAAATGCTAAGGACAAAGGATTTGCTCAAGCTCAAAGCTCAGGACTCTACATTTTTTATTTTAAGTGATCCAAGATCACATTGAGTCCATAGGAAAAACCAATACTATCAAGAGGGGGTGAGGTGTTGCTTAATGAGTTTCTTGCTCAAAGTGCTTAGTGATATGCTCCAAAAACCCTCAACTACTTTCTCACATCCACATTTGTCCCAAACCAAAAGTCAAACTCAGCCCCACCGAAACTTTCTATCCGGAGCCACCGAGTTCAGTTGACATAGCCACTGCCAGAAACCCTAGTCTTTTCGGTCTTACCGATAGGGATCTCGGTCTCACCGAGATGGGATTGCAAACTCCCTGTTTCCCTTCGTAATGTTTCAGTCAAACCGAGATGAGAGATCGGTCCCATCGAGATTGCAATGCAAACTCTCTGTTTCCCTTTCGTAACGTTTCAGTTCTACCAAGAGAGCGAATCGGTCCCACTGAGTTTGCCTGACCAACTCTCTGGTTAGTCCATTACCAAAATCGGTCTCACCGAGTTTGTGTAATCAGTCTCACCGAGATTACGTTATGCCCTAACCCTAATGATATCGGTCCCACCGAAAACCCTAACGGTCACATTATGAACTAAATCGGTTTGACCGAGTTGAATGATTCAGTCCCACCGAGTTTGGTGATTTGTGTGTAACGGTTAGATTTTGTGTGGAGGCTATATATACCCCTCCACCCACTCTCCATTCGTGGAGAGAGCCATAAAAACATGCCTACACTTCCAACATACATTTTCTGAGAGAACCACCTACACTTGTGTTGAGGTCAAGATACTTCATTCCAATCACATAAATCTTGATCTCTAGCCTTCCCCAAGTTGCTTTCCACTCAAATCATCTTTCCACCAAATCCTATCCTGTGAGAGAGAGTTGAGTGTTGGGGAGACTATCATTTGAAGCAGAAGAGCAAGGAGTTCATCATCAACACACCATTTGTTACCTCTTGGAGAGTGGTGTCTCCTATATTGGTTAGGTGTCACTTGGGAGCCTTCATCAAGATTGTGGAGTTAAACCAAGGAGTTTGTACGGGCAAGGAGATCGCCTACTTCGTGAAGATCTACCCTAGTGAGGCAAGTCCTTCGTGGGCGATGGCCATGGTGGGGTAGACAAGGTTGCTTCTTCATGGACCCTTCGTGGGTGGAGCCCTCCGTGGACTCGCGCAACCATTACCCTTCGTGGGTTGAAGTCTCCATCAACGTGGATGTACGATAGCACCACCTATCAGAACCACACCAAAAATCTCTGTGTCTACATTGCGTTTGCTCCCTCCAAACTACTCCCTTTACCTTCATATGCAATTGTTTTACATTCCGCTGCTATACTCTTAGAATTGCATGTGTAGGTTGTTTGCTTGACTTGTGCTAAGTTGCTAAAATCTGCCAAGAATTAAAATTGGGAAAAGGCTAGATTTTTATTTGGTCAAGTAGTCTAATCACCCCCTCTAGACTTACTTTCGATCCTACAAGTGCTATCAGAGCTTTGCTCTCCATTTGCTTTGATTTCCATAGCTTTTGGTGGTCATAGCCTTGGCTTCACAACCTAGGAGAGTATGGTGTCTAGTGAGGGAAGTTACCACCGTAGAGGTCCTTACTTTGATGGTACTAAGTTTTCTAGTTGGAAGCATAAGATGAAAATGCATATTCTTGGACATAACCCCGCCATTTGGGCTATTGTGTGTATTGGCTTGCAAGGTGAATTCTTTGATGGGAGAGAAGAGAACCGTGAAGCTACCGCGGAAGAGTTAAAGATGCTGCAATACAATGCTCAAGCCCGTGATATTCTCTTCAACGGATTGTGCCCCGAAGAATTAAACAAAATCAGCCGTCTTGAGAATGCAAAGGAAATCTGGGATACTTTGATTGATATGCACGAAGGTACCGACTCCGTCAAGGAATCCAAATTGGCTGTGCTTCAAAGTCAACTTGACAAGTTCAAAATGAAGGACGGTGAAGGTGTCGCTGAAATGTACTCTAGGCTTGCTCTCATTACAAATGAGATTGTCGGATTAGGAAGTGAAGAGATGACCGATAGATTCATCATCAAGAAGATCCTAATAGCCTCGAATGGAAAATATGATACCGTGTGCACATTGATCCAAATGATGCCTAACTACAAAGATCTCAAGCCAATGGAAGTCATTGGAAGAATTGTCGCTCATGAGATGTCACTCAAGGATAAGGAAGAGCTCCACAACAAGTCAAGTGGTGCCTACAAGGCCTCATGTGATGCCCCCACATCATCAAATGAGAAGCAAACCTTTAATGAAGAATCGAGCCTAATGGTGAAGAACTTCAACAAGTTCTACAAGAATAGAAGCAAGGAAAGAAGTTCTAAGCCAAGGTCCTACAATGACAAAAGATCTTCTAATCATGAGCGTAACTGCTACAATTGTGGAAGACCCGGACACTATTCAAATGAGTGTGCGGCTCCTTACAAAAGAAGAGAAGATTCTCCCAAAAGAAGAAGTAGGAGAGAAGAATCACCGCCAAGAGAGAGAAGGAGTAGAGATGATCGTTATGAACGAATATCCTCTCGACGAAGCAAGGATTCGGAGAGGAAGGACAAATCATCAAAGAGATACACAAAAAGAAGACATCAAGCTCATGTTGGTGAATGGGTATCCGGCTCCGACTCCGACAATCACTCCGAAAGAAGCTATCACTCCGACTCCGAATATACTCAAGATGAAGGTGTTGCCGGTCTAGCACTTGTGTTAACCAACTCCTACGACATATTTGAGTCACCAAATGAAGGAAGTGGAAGATGCTTCATGGCTAAAGGCCCAAAGGTATCACACCCCGAGTATGTTGATTTCAATAGTGATGAAGATGACTTGCTAGGTGATGATGATTTACTTGTTGACAATTCTAGTGATGAAAACTATGATGAACTTGCTAATAATCATGCTAATCAAGACAAAATGAATGACGATGATAAGAAGGAGATTGAGCATCTAACTAAAGAGCTAAACACTCTTAAGTTAACTCATGAAACTACCATGGAAAATCGTCGAGAGCTTTTAAAGACTCATGAGAAGCTACGCTTTGAAAAGCTCAACCTTGAGCAAGAGCATGAGTTCTTAAAGGCGATCAATGATGATCTTCGCAAGAAAAGTTCTTCTTACATTGCCAAGCATTTACTTTTGTCTAATTACATGCCACAAGTTAAATCTAGCAACAAGAGTAAGAAATATTCTTCTTCTAGTAGTAACAATAATCATGCTAAACTCAATGATGTTGCTTCTAGTAGTTATCTTGATTCCACTAATGATTCTCTTAGCCAAGTTACACTTGAGCAAGAAAATAGCTTATTGAAGGGAATTATAGAGAAAGGTGTTTACAAGAGCCTTGCCGGAAGTAAGCAATTTGAGGAAATTGTACGCAAGCAAGGAAGACACCAGAAGAATCAAGGTGTTGGTTTTGAACGAAAGTTCAATGCCCATGGAGTTGAGTGGAAGAAGATCAATACCCCAAGACGAAGTTTGTTCCTCAATAAGAGAAGTACGATCCTACTTCTTTCCAAGGAACACAAGCTCAAGATGATCTTCCACCACAAGACCACAAGCTAAAAGGCAAGGACAAGCTTCAAGAGGAGATTGATGCATTTGAAGAAGCTCCCAAATCCTTGGTCAAGTGGGTTCCCAAGACTACATCAAGTTCTACTTCATCAAGTACGACTACAACTCCAAGGATTCCCATCAAGATGGTGTGGATCCTGAAGAAGAAGAACTAGAGAGTTCTTGAGGGTGACTCCGCCAACATACTTCACTCATATCATTTTGGCGAGGAGAAGTGCAAACAACTTCCATATCTTGCACTAGTTTAAGGAGTCACAAACCCTCTTGTTGGTAAGACAACGGACAAGGTAACCCAATGCTTTCATGGACATCATCCTATGTGAACATTACTCTATGTCTATGGATATCCTTGTCTGTTCCTTGTGGGACTAACCCATGTAGGTATTGAAAGTGCAACTCACTCCAAAGGATTGCTCCAAAGGATCTACATTAACATTAAGCATCTACATCTTCAACACCTAAATGAAGTCATCATCGACAAAACCCAAGGCTAGTTCATCCCTCTCAGGGGGGATATCACATTAGGAGGAGCTTTACTCCAATCAATTGAGCTAAAGCAACTCTAATGGTGTGAACACAACAATGCTTTATGTAAAAGTGGCAACCCCACTTGCGCTTAACGATGAGTATGACCTACGATCAAATGTTCTCATTTGACTCCTAAGTCAATATACTCATATATAGATGACATAGTCATCGCCAAATTGCTTGATAGATTCTAGAGTGTTTGTGCATGCTTTTTCACATATTTCGTTTGCCATCTTATTGTGTGAGCATGTTGGATGCATATTTTACTCATTCAAGGGCATCCATTTGTTGCTTTGATTGTTTGCCTTTTTCTCTTTTGCCAAATGGATGGACAAGAATGCCTAAGAACTCCCTCTAGCTATCTATGCTTTCCTCGTCTCAAACTCTATTCATGCTACATCACAAAGTTTGATCAAGTCATATTCGAACCACTCTGTGTGAGGAGCACTCGGAGTCCCTGACTCGTCATAGACTTAAACTTACAAAATCTCTTTGTGAATTTCGGTATGACCGAGTCATCCATTTTGGTCACACCAAGACCACTAAGTTGATCTAGGTTTTCAATCTCGGTGCAACCGATTAAAACGTTTCGGTCACACCGAGTTGCAGTAACCGCTTGCAGTTCTGCATCTCGGTGCCACCGAGTCGTTCCACTCGGTCACACCGACAGGGTTAGGTTATATATACTGACGGGTCAAATTTTGGAAAAAAAATTCCGAAACCCCTCACCCGCACGTAACCTGCTCTGCCTCTTCGGGTCTCTGGATCGTCCTCTCACTGCCAGCGACCTCCCACCACTGGTCTCCGCCACCATCAACGGAAATCTGCTTCGCCGTTGCCGCCGTAGCGAACACTCGCCGCTCTAGGGTAAGTGTTCGACCCCTTATGCTGTCTTCTTCACTCCAATTCCTAGCACAAGGACAATGCCATGTTTCTTGCCACGATTGAGATTGATTCATCCAGCTAAAATTCCCTTAGGTCTAGATTGATTCGAAAATTTTAGGGTTAGCTCTCCGCAGAACTCATCTCGGACCGACCAAACTGTAGAAATCGGTCTCACCGATTCGGCCTTGGCCATTGCACATGCCCTTTTCGATCTGACCGAAACGTGCAAATCGGTGTGACCGAGTTCAAGATTCTATGAAACCCTAGCAATCTCGGTGCCACTGAACAGTGACTCGGCCCTACCGAGTACACTAGTTTAGGTTCCAAGTGTTGCTTCAGTATCACCGAGTTGGTCAATTCGGTAGCTCCGAGATCACTTCTGTAGAGAACTAAAACTAAGCTTTTGACTCAATTATTTTGCAAAACCTCCGTACTTTGTGATGCTCATCTACTATACCTCATCTACAATCTATTCACAGGGTCTGCTGACAGTTTGCCTGCAAGATGTCCGATCAAAGTGACAGTCAGAACAAATCTGAAGAACAAGTCCAAATGAGTTAGGGAACTAGTCCCTCCAGCTCTTCTGATGATGGAAGCAGGAGCACTCCAAGCAACTTACCTAAGGCAGCAACCAGATCCAGGAAAAAGAAAACCTCAGAATCTGAGGATGAGGATTATGTGGCCATTGAGCATGAGGCCACTTCAAGGAAAAAGGTGCTAGAAAGGAGTATGTCTCAGCTGCTACAGTTAAGTCAGGGATGCATAAGAAGGCACCAGCAAAGAGAGTTCCTATGTCTAAGGCCAGAGCATCCACTGATGTAACCTCCAAGCCAACTAAAGAGGCAGTTGGAGAAGGGAATAAAAGGAAGGCAAGGGTCAAGAAGACCACTGCTAGAGTGCTTGGCAGATCACCCATAATGAGAGGTTCAAATGAAGAGGAAGAGGATGCTGCACTAGCTCCTAAGGCTCAGAAGCTTATGGGAGATGCAATCAAGTCAGGGGCTGCTCCATCTAAGCCCAAACCTGCTCCCAAAGCTGCTGCTCAGAAACCTCCAAAACCCAAGAGGAACACTAGGAGTATACCAACCGAGGAAAAGAACAAGGCCCCAGTGCCCGAAGCTGCTGAAGAAGAGGATGATGAATCCCATGTTTTGCGGAAGTTGAAGCCCAAAATTCCTGACCATAATGATGCTCATCTAGTCGCTAAGGACACGCACATCAGGAAAGATGCAGGATTGAGGTTATGGAGACAGTCTGACCCATATGCTGTCAGGAGGAGAACTGCTATGGATTACAGGTTTCACACAAAGGAACAACAAGATTTCTATGAAACCATTCTGCTTGACAAGAATCCCATAGTGTGTGACATGAAATGGGTGGACTGGGAGTTCATCCGGGAAAATGAAGATCACTTCCCTGGAGTGTATGACAACTTTAAGGCATGTGGAGTTGATGAATTCGTTGGACAAAAGCTCACCAAGTGGAATGATGAGTTGATCATGCAGTTCTACTCCACTGCCCACTTCTATCCAGATGGGAGGGTAGTTTGGATGTCTGAGGGTACCAGGTACCAGTCCACAATTGATGAATGGGCTAAGCTGATCAATGCCCCTGCAGAGCATGAAGATGACTTGGATGTATATGCCAAGAAGAAGAAAGACCACAACTCCATGGCAAACATGTACAAGGAGATCCCCGACAAGGCTTTGGAAACTCACAAGCTTGGATCTATGCATTTCTTGTTGTCTGGTCTGCCTACGATCAACTGGATCTTGAGGCACACTCTGCTACCCAAGTCAGGAGATCACAAGATGATCAGAGGGCATTCTATCAATCTGCTCCAACTGTTTGATGTCCCTCAGAAGTTCAAGGTTATGAGCTTAATGGTAGAAACAATCAAGAGGGCTGCTGCTGACCAGAAGAGAAGTTGTGGGTATGCTCCACACATTCAGGAGCTCATCAACTCTAAGATGGGCACATGAACTTATTTGCTAGACAAGGAGCATCTACCCATATATCCTGATTTTGAAGACAATACCGTTGTGATGACTGAGGAAGATCCATCATCTGTGCAAGCACATGAGAAGAGAGAGAAGGCAAGGGCAGAGAAAGCTGCAAGGATGCCAACTGCTGAAGAGGCATCTCAAGTATTCCTAAAGAGCAAGCAAGATCATCTTGGATATCTGATTCAAGCTACACTGAGGATTAAGAAGGTCTTGGCCACTCTTACTCGGAATAAGGAGAGCCTGGAGAGGATTGTGGAAACAAAATTCTATGATGTTGATCTGAAGGTGACTGAGATTCAGACTGCAGTTGAGCAGCTTCAGGAGGAAGCAGAGGAGAGGAGAGGAAAAGCAACAATTGATGCTTTCAAGCGTGTTCCACGAGGTCCAAGGTATGCTGCAGTGCCAGTCTCAGATGCTAGAGCTTCAGTGTCAGCACTAGTAGCTACAGCTCCAGTGCCACCTCTAGCACCCACTCCAGCAGCTCCAACTACTTCATCGGAAGCCTTCGTCCTTGGAGTTCCATCCACACCTCCTCCCGAAGACCAAGCCTGAGAGACGTATAGCACTATGCATTTTCAAACTTTTTGGTAACTTGTTGCCAAAGAGGGATAAAAATGTATAGATCATAGGCTTCAAGAGAGAGTGTAGGCTTCGAGAGAGAGTGTCTTGTTTTTATCTCTCTTGCTATTTTGGTTGAACTACTTTTATTATGTCCTTGTGAGATACTTATATGATCATGTGGTTCATCATATGCTACATTAATGTTTGGTTGAATGATGCTATCCTTTATATTCCCTATATGATCATTCACTTGCTTGGTGATGAGTGCATGCTTTTAATTTCTATCATTTTGAGCGCTCCACCAAGATGTATGTGACATGGAAGAATAACCCATGATCCTAATCGATTGTGCATTTGCATTCAAAAGCAAATTTTAAATAATGCACAAATTTAGGGGGAGCTCTTGCTTATCACATACTTCTCAAAGCGACGATGTTTTTAAATCTTATAATCATTTGTCGAAGCTTTGATCTATATGTTGTCATCAATTACCAAAAAGGGGGAGATTGAAAGTGCAACTATCCCCAGGTGGTTTTGGTAATTCCTAACAACATATAGCTCATTGAGCTAATGCTACTTGAAGATAAATATTTCAGGAAAAGCTCAATGATTGGCATGGCATGGATTAGAAAGTGGATCCCTCAAAATGCTAAGGACAAAGGATTGGCTCAAGCTCAAAGCTCAGGACTCTACATTTTTTATTTTAAGTGATCCAAGATCACATTGAGTCCATAGGAAAAACCAATACTATCAAGACGGGGTGAGGTGTTGCTTAACGAGTTTCTTGCCCAAAGTGCTTAGTGATATGCTCCAAAAACCCTCAACTACTTTCTCACATCCACATATGTCCCAAACCAAAAGTCAAACTCGGCCCCATAGAAACTGTCTATCCGAGACACCGAGTTCAGTTGGCATAGCCACTGCGAGAAACCCTAGTCTTTTCGGTCTTACCGATAGGGATCTCGGTCTCACCGAGATGGGATTGCAAACTCTCTGTTTCCCTTCGTAATGTTTCGGTCAAACCGAGATGAGAGATCGGTCCCACCGTGATTGCAATGCAAACTCTCTGTTTCCCTTTCGTAACGTTTCGGTTCTACCGAGAGAGCGAATCGGTCCCACCGAGTTTGCCTAACCAACTCTCTGGTTAGTCTATTACCAAAATCGGTCTCACCGAGTTTGTGTAATCAGTCTCACCGAGATTACGTTATGCCCTAACCCTAATGATATCGGTCCCACTGAGTTGACATGTCGGTCCCACCGAAAACCCTAACAGTCACATTATGAACTAAATCGATCTGACCGAGTTGTATGATTCGGTCCCACCGAGTTTGGTGATTTATGTGTAACAGTTATATTTTATGTGGAGGCTATATATACCCCTCCACCCACTCTTCATTCGTGGATAGACCCATCAGAACATTTCTACACTTCCAACATACGTTTTCTGAGAGAGAACCACCTACACTTGTGTTGAGGTCAAGATACTTCATTCCAATCACATAAATCTTGATCTCTAGCCTTCCCCAAGTTACTTTCCACTCAAATCATCTTTCCACCAAATCCTATCCTATGAGAGAGAGTTGAGTGTTGGGGGGACTATCATTTGAAGCACAAGAGCAAGGAGTTCATCATCAACACACCATTTGTTACCTCTTGGAGAGTGGTGTCTCCTAGATTGGTTAGGTGTCACTTGGGAGCCTCCGTCAAGATTGTGGAGTTGAACCAAGGAGTTTGTACCGGAAAGGAGATCGCCTACTTCGTGAAGATCTACCCTAGTGAGGCAAGTCCTTCGTGGGCGATGGCCATGGTGGGATAGACAAGGTTGCTTCTTCGTGGACCCTTCGTGGGTGGAGCCCTCCATGGACTCGCGCAACCGTTACCCTTCGTGGGCTGAAATCTCCATCAACGTGGATGTACGATAGCACCACCTATCGAAACCACGCCAAAAATCTCCGTGTCTACATTGCGTTTGCTCCCTCCAAACTCCTCCCTTTACCTTGATATGCAATTGTTTTACATTCCGCTGCTATACTCTTAGAATTGCATGTGTAGGTTGTTTGCTTGACTTGTGCTAAGTTGCTAAAATCTGCAAAGAATTAAAATTGGGAAAAGGCTAGATTATTATTTGGTCAAGTAGTCTAATCACCCCCTCTAGACTTACTTTTGATCCTACACCCACCCCCTTTTATCCCCGACCACAAGTCATATTTCCCCTATTTCCTCCTTCATTCCTTCCTTGCTAAGCTATAGTCGCTTCCTCGCTCTCACCGTATCGCATCCTACCGCCGGGGTCGCCATGGTCTTCTTCAAAGACATCTCCAATGGTTCCTCCTCCGGTGACTACTCCTTCACCACCCGGGTATGCCTCTCTTCTCTCTCTTGGGCTATGACTTGGAATGAAGGATTTTTACCCGGAGGTTGATTTGAGTCGTTTCTTCCTCTTGTAGCTCCCTAAGACCATCAGTGGCAACGAATAGGGCAGGGTGGCTGAAGATCTATCTGCTCGTTGTCACCATCAATCTCCATGCGTGAAGCTAGTTACGTTTGATTCTGTGGATAGTGGGAGGAAGTTTCTGGCATGTGTAGAGAAAGTTAGACCCTCTTTCGTTGTTACAAATCATTTGTTAGATGTGATTCAGACACTATCACGGTCCCAACCCATTCATACCACACCTTCAACCAAACGCATCCTAAGACAGTGTCACAATTTGTACCTAGTATCTTAAATTATTGCCATCTCATCAGCTGTGCCATTAGAAAATTATTTGGCACCGCTTCAGCAGTTTGTGCAGCCAACTTTGGTCCACACATCCGAGCAGCCAAGCAGTAAAATACTAAATCTTTATGGCACGAAGGAACTGGGCATCAGGGCAACTACGTGCTCTGGAATCCGGGTCCCTGATTTTTTTCCACTGCATCGGCTCGCCAGTGCAGGGCACTAGTGCGAGATGTAGGAACAATTGTCTTTACCCCAGTTTTGGCATACATAGTGGACGACCTTAGTGCTATTAGTTCCATGTTACTAAATTTGTGCATGTATACACCTGTTAGTATCAATTTGATTTCATCCAAACACTGTCACTATGTTGTTGCAGTTATATTTACCTTCGTCATAAAATGTTCAATTTGTTATTTATTGTACATGAGTAAGACGCGCCGTTGTAGTTAATTATAGCTTCCGATGTTCCATAATTCTGTTGTTGTCTCAGTACCGATTATTTCATTTGCACATTGATCTTTTTGAGAAGATATGTCATAATTAACATGTTTCTTCAGTTTTTCAAACTAAGCATTGGTGATTTTCTATGTTTCTATAAACCCGTTTCCCCTACTATCATTACTGATCTAGTTTAAATATTATAGGATGAACGGAAGTATTCTTACTTGGAGTGGGTTGATCAAGAATTGCCACAGTCTTTGAAGATGTGCCTAACGAAGCTCTGGAGCATGTATGAGGAAGAGAACACACGTAGGCTTAGAGAAAGTCTTGTCGACACTGAAGCATACTTCAAGATGCGGGATAAAAAGTTGAAGGTGGAGAATGAGCTCATATTTTTTAAATCAGACTTTGCTAAGATGGTGTTGGCGAAGGAGGAGGCACTTTCCCAGTTGGCCCATGCAAAACGGGTTCTTACTAAACCGAAAGCAGAGGTGGATAAGACGAGCCTAGATGATCTTGATTAGGGAAATGAATATATTGTTCTTATGAAGTTGAACTAGCTATATGTTGTACTGTGTTGTTTTCATGTAGCTACCGTACTGTGATGTTATAATATATTTATGTGCCTCATATGAAATTGGCAAACATCTGTTCGATATGAAATGTGAATTTGCGTAATACTGGAATTATTAATTGTAAACTAATAAACCTACTAAATGTGTCATGGATCTTTGCAAACGGTTCTAGCAGTAAAAGCGCTTGCGATGGATAGCCCAATGCCACATAGTTTTCTTCATCAAATCGTGTGTGATATAGTTGATAAAAGCAAACAATTAACCAAGGAAGACCGTGTGTGATAGTTACACCTTTCAGACACGAGCCTACACATAAAACTGTGTGGGATGTACGTCCGAACGGAAATGTTTTCCCTGGATTGACTATGTGGGATGTACATAAGAACGGAAACATATTCCTTAAATTGACTGCGTGTGATATACATACGAACGGAAATATTTTTTCTGGGATTCACCGTGTGGGATGTACATACCTACGGAAATGATTTTCTCGGATTACCGTGTGGGATGTACATACCTACAGAAATGATTGGGTTTCGATGCCTTGCCCAATCTCACACGGCCCCAGCCTGGGTCCCAGGAGGGCCTATCCCCGACGATTTCTAGGTCATGTGGGAAGGGCACCCTATCGCACACACTCACTTGGCGACGGTTCCAAATGTCGTCGCGAAAAGGGGTTAAAAACCATTTGTTTAGGACCGACGTGCACCAGTGTATACATGATTGCTTATAGCCTCATATTTCTTCTATGATATTTGGGTTTTGTTTGGACAACTTGATCTATTTGTCTTGCAATGGGAAGAGGTGCTTTGTAGTGGGTTCGATCTTACGGTGCTTGATCCCAGTGACAGAAGGGGAACCGACACGTATGTATCATTGCTACTAAGGATAAAATGATGGGGTCTATCTCTACATAGATAGATCTTGTCTACATCATGTCATCATTCTTATTGCATTACCCGTTTCTCCATAAACTTAATACACTAGATGCATGCTGGATAGCGGTCGATGTGTGGAGTAATAGTAGTAGATGCAGGTAGGAGTCAGTCTACTAATATTGGACGTGATGCCTATATAATGATCATTGCCTGGATATCGTCATGAGTATTTGAAGTTCTATCAATTGCCCAATAGTAATTTGTTCACCCACCGCTTTGCTATTTTTCTCGAGAGAAGCCACTAGTGAAACCTAAGGCCCCGGGTCTCTTTCTCATATTATTTGCCTTTGTGATCTATTTTTATTTGCTTTTATTTTCAGATTTATTAAACCAAAAATCCAAAAATACCTTGCTGCAATTTATTTTATTTGGCATTCGATCTATCAATATTTACAACTTTCTCCTGTCCACATGCCATTTTTGGCGCCATTACCCGAAAGGGATTGATAACCCCTTTAACACGTCGGGTTGCGAGTGGTTGTTATTTGTGTGCAGGGGCTATTTATGTTGTGTTGCTTGGTTCTCCTACTGGTTCGATAACCTTGGTTTCTTATGTGAGGGAACTACCTACCGCCGTTGTGCTGCATCATCCCTTCCTCTTTGGGGAAATACCGACGTAGCTTCAAGCGACATCATTCACTCGGCCTTGTCGTCAATGTGTGACCTCTGTGGCAACCGTTCGCTCCCCACTAGCCTCTTCTTGTACCGTGGCAACCGTCCATCGCCTCTTCGCCTTTCCCTCTCGATTTGGAACTGCTGTCGCACGCTCTTCCTCCCTCCATTTGCCTTCACCCTTCCTTATGCCATCGTTTGATCATCTTCTCCATGGAGGGAACAGGCCGGAAACGACCCCGTTATTCTTGCCTAGATCTGAAAGTTGACGTGGTGGAGGAACTCATTGATCGGTGCGACGTCATCACCTCGGTTAGCATGGAAGGTTCGTTCAAGACCATTCTCAACTCAACTAATAACATCATTACAAGCAACCCAAGGGTCCTAGAGCGGTTTGATCTCCCCTATCTTCTTCGTCGTGACCCTGCTGACTGGCGCGGGGACTAGGGAAGCCTCACCTTGTGCAAGTTGATGTCGCTTGATAATGATACATGTGATGTTAAGATGCCATCGCTTGAGGGCAAGGCTTGGGCAGGCGCAAATGGAGATTGGGATGTTTATATTGGGTACAACTGCGAGTGGGAACTTGTGAATGTGTACACTCGTCACCGGGTTCCACTTCCAAAAATCTTAGACGACTACCCAAAGGTTGAGTACACCGGTATTCTACGTGAGTTCAAATACGATCATGGTGACCGTCGTCTATGGAAGATAGCAATTTGTTGAGTTCCCAACCGCTCTTGGGATTACACAAACTATGAAGTTGTTGCTATCTTCGACAAGCTTGTTGCCTTCCTTACTTCCACGCCTCGATGGATATTGCTCAAAAATCAATTTCTGTACACGGATGAGTATTGTGATGCAATTCAATACGAGGGTCCTGTGTTTGCTGCCACCACTCGTGGCACTATTTTTCCATGGAATCATCATGCTTTCGGTACGGTCTCCCACCATAATTATAATTGTTTCATCCACATGCATGCGGGTTAGCTACTTTCCCTTACTAATTAATTAACCTTCTTGTGTTTCCAAGGTCCTGTGAACATTCCACCACCTATACTTGAAATTTTTGATAACCAAGGGGGAGATGAAGATGCTGATGATCACGAGCATGAGGACGACCATGACCCATATACTCAGTGGTTCCTATAAACTTATTCCGATGGATCACCTCTTCTTGTCTGTATACAGGGCACTTCTGATGTTACTAAGGAAGCAGGTGTTGTATCGCATGGTCGCACTCTCCGGACCTATTCCAACATCCATTGCAGGGTATTCGGGATGGATACTAGTGTACTAGCACCAACACCTTCTCCCTGGTTCAGTATTGAAAGTCTTGGAGGAAACTCGCTCTTCCCTGGACAAAACTATCCAATGATGGTGAAAGGCGGCGATCCAACTGATGTTGACACAATGTTACTACCATTTATGAGAAGCAACTGTATCTAACTAAAACGTTTGCGATGAGTATTTTATATTTAAATACCATTGCCGTTTTTTCAAAAGAAAATCTTTTGATAAGTTTGTACATTAAGAGAGAAAAATGCAAGTTCGTTCAAACCATATCTTTCATTCAGTCACACTGCGAATTTATATTCATATGATCGAGAATTCGAGATACAGTATTAAAACACCAAAAAAACTATTTCCAACGGTGGTGGAGGCGGCGTGCCGCGCTGTCATTGTCGTCCTCCGGGGCGCCGTTGTTGAAGTCTTCAAGGCAACACAAAATGTTCTTCACTTGTAAATCAAACATCACGTCGTTGCGCGATCGACGGGCGGGGCGCGGGAGGACGGCAACTGGCGCCGCTAAAAGGTAGCGGTCGACGGCAACGTCCCATGCTGCTGAGGGGGCGCGTACACAGGCACGGGCATGGGCGCGACGGGTGCAGCCAAACGCACGGGGACCGGCGCTGCGGTGGGTGGAGGGGCGCGCACGGACAGGGGCACGGGCGCGGCGGGTGCAGCCAAATGCACGGGGCCCGGCGCCACGGTGGGTGGAGGGGCACGTACAGGCATGGGCATGGGCACGGGCGCTGGCACTGGCATGTACACGAGCTCGCGCAGGTCCGGGGAGACCTCACTGACGCCCGTGGCTTCCAGCTCTGCTATAGTGCTCGGCGACCAGCCCGTCAATGCTACGGGGATGGTCGCTGGCGCGGGCGCGGGGATGGGAGCTGGGATGGGAGTAGGGGCAGCAACAGCTGCGACCAGCTCATTCTGGGCCATGTCCATGAGGCCCCATTCCTCCTTATTTTCTATCTCCTCCAGCTCGGAGTCAACTTCACCAAACTTGAAGACTAGTGGCAGATGATCATTCTGCGCCATGGCGTTGGTGGAGGTCTGATACGTCTCCAACATATCTACTTTTCCAAACACTTTTGACCTTGTTTTGGACTCCAACTTGCATGCTTTGAATGGAACTAACCTGGACTGACGTTGTTTTCAGCAGAATTGCCATGGTGTTATTTTTGTGCAGAAATAAAAGTTCTCGGAATGACCTGAAAATTCACGGAGACATGTTTTGGAATTAATAAAAAATGCTGGCGAAAGAATCAGCATCAGGGGGCCCACACCCTGTCCACGAGGGTGCAGGGCGCGCCCCCTACCTCGTGGGCCCCCAGAGACTCCACCGACGTCAACTCCAACTCTATATATTCACTTTCAGGGAGAAAAAAAATCAAAGAGCAGGATTCATCACGTTTTATGATAAGGAGCCGCCGCCAAGCCCTAATCTTCATCGGGAGGGCTGATTTGGAGTCCGTTCGGGGCTCCAGAGAGGGGAATCCGTTGCCATCGTCATTATCAACCTTCCTCCATCACCAATTTCATGATGCTCTCCGCCGTGCGTGAGTAATCCCATCGTTGGCTTGCTGGATGGTGATGGGTTGGATGAGATTTACCATGTAATCGAGTTAGTTTTGTTAGGGTTTGATCCCTAGTATCCATTATGTTCTAAGATTGATGTTGCTATGACTTTGCTATGCTCAACGCTTGTCACGAGGGCCCAAGTGCCATGATTTTAGATCTGAACCTATTATGTTTTCATGAATATATGTGAGTTCTTGATCCTATCTTGCAAGTCAATAGTCACCTACTATGTGTTATGACCCGGTAACCCCGAAGCAACAATAATCGGGACCACTCCCGGTGATGACCGTAGTTTGAGGAGTTCATGTATTCACTAAGTGTTAATGCTTTGGTCCGGTACTCTATTAAAAGGAGTCCTTAATATCCCTTAGTTTCCAATAGGACCCCACTGCCACGGGAGGGTAGGACAAAAGATGCCATGCAAGTTCTTTTCCATAAGCACATATGACTATATTCGGAATACATGCCTACATTACATTGATGAACTGGAGCTAGTTCTGTGTCACCCTATGTTATAACTGTTGCATGAGGAATCGCATACGACATAATTATCCATCATTGATCCATTGCCTACGAGCTTTTCACATATTGATCTTTGCTTAGTTACTTTTTCGTTGCCATTGTTACGATTGCTACCAAAAACTACCACTGTTACTTTTGCCACCGTTACCGTTACTTCCATACTACTTTGCTACTAAATACTTTGCTGCAGATATTAAGTCTTTCGGGTGTGGTTGAATTGACAACTCAACTGCTAATACTTGAGAATATTCTTTGGCTCCCCTTGTGTCGAATCAATAAATTTGGGTTGAATACTCTACCCTCGAAAACTGTTGCGGTCCCCTATACTTGTGGGTTATCAAGACCATTTTCTGGCGCCGTTGCCGGGGAGCATAGCTCTATTCTTTGATTCACTTGGGATTTATATCTGCTGATCACTATGAGGAACTTGAAAGATGAAAGAACCAAGATTTTTCCCTCAACTACAAGGGGAGGTAAGGAACTGCCATCTAGCTCTGCACTTGATTCTCCGTCTGTTTTGAGTAAACTTGCGACACCAACTCCTGTTATTGATTCTGATATGTCGCATGTTATTGATGATGCCACTTCTGCTATGCATGATGCTTATGATGAAACTACTTCTATGCTTGAGATTACTGTGCCATTAGGTGAATTTCTTGATGAACAACTTGCTAGGGTTTGAGAGAATGAAATTATTGAAATAGATAATATTGATGAAAGCGATGATGAAGATTCTCCCTCTAGATATGAATTTCCTGATGTGCCTGAGGGTTATGTTATGGATTAAGAAACTGCTAGAGACCTTTTTGCTTGCAAAGATAGATATGATCTTACGAAATTGTTAGCTAAGCGGAAAGAAAAGTCTTTGAATGCTAGAATGAAATATGACCCTACTTTTGCTACTTCACCTATTTGTATTTATTATAATGATTATGATTTCTCTGTCGATCCTGAGTTAATTGCTTTGGTTGAATCTGATCCTTTTTATGGCTATGAATCTGAAACTGTTGTGGCACATCTTACTAAATTGAATAATATAGCCACCCTATTCACTCATGAGGAAAAAATTCGTTACTACTATATCCTTAAGTTATTTCTGTTCTCATTAAAGTGTGATGCTAAAACATGATTTAATTCTCTTGCTCCTGGTTGTGTACGTAGTCCCCAGGATATGATTTATTACTTCTCTGCTAAATATTTCCCAGCTCATAAGAAACAAGCTGCCTTAAGGGAAATATATAATTTTGTGCAAATTGAAGAAGAGAGTCTCCCACAAACTTGGGGGAGGCTTCTCCGATTACTTAATGCTTTGCTTGATCATCCTCTCAAGAAAAATGAAATACTTGATATCTTTTATAATGGACTAACCGATGCTTCCAGAGACCACCTGGATAGTTGTGCTGGTTGTGTTTTCAGGGAAAGAACTGTTGATAAAGTTGAATTGCTATTGAATAATATATTGAGTAATGATAATGATTGGACACTTCCTGAACCAACACCTAAGCTAACTTCAAAGAAAAGGGGTATTCTATTTCTCAGTCCCGAAGATATGCAAGAGGCAAAGAAATCTATGAAAGAAAAGGGTATTAAAGCTGAAGATGTTAAGAATTTACCACCTATTGAAGAAATACATGGTCTTAATAACCCGACACAGGCAGTAAAGGTAAATTCTCTCTATAGATTTGATGAAGGTGATATTCCTCGTAACAAGTCTGCTAACCAATGGTTGGATGAGTTTGATAATTTTATTGTTAAACAAGAAAATTTCAATGCTTATGTTGGTAGGCAATTGAAACATAATGCTTATATGGTTGAACACTTGAGTGATTATATGTCTAAAGTTAAAGGTGACCTTAAACTTATTAGTAAACATGCTTCTATGGTTACCACTCAAGTAGAACAAGTGCTTAAAGCACAAGATGATTTGCTCAATGAATTAAATAATCAGAAAAAACGATAATGTTGTTAGAGTTGTGACTAGAGGGGGTAAAATGACTCAGAAACCTTTGTATCCTGAGGGCCACCCTAAGAGAGTTGAGAAAGATTCTCAGAGAACTAATGTTGACGCACCTAGCCTTTCTAAGAAGATAGTTGAGCAAGATTCTCCATGTGTTTTCCTCCTATACCATCCAAGAAAAAGGATGATGAGGATTTTGAGCGCTTTGATGAAATGATTAGACCTATCTTTTTGCGTATGTGTTTGACTGATATGCTTAAAATGAATCCTTATGCTAAGTATATGAAAGATATTGTTACAAATAAAAGAAAGATAGCAGAAGCTGAAATTTCCACCATGCTTGCCAATTATACTTCTAATGGTGGAATACCTAAGAAACTAGGAGATCCAGGAGTACCAACTATACCATGCTCTATTAAAAGAAACTATGTTAAAAATGCTTTATGTGATCTTGGAGCCGGTGTTAGTGTTATGCCTCTCTCTTTATATCGTAGACTTGATTTGAATAAGTTGACACCTACTGAAATATCTTTGCAAATGAACGATAAATCAAACTGCTATACCTGTCGGTATCTGTGAGGATGTGCCTATTGTGGTTGCAAACGTTACTATTTTAATGGACTTTGTTATTCTTGATATTCCCGAGGACGATAGTATGTCAATTATCCTTGGTAGACCCTTTTTGAATACTGCAGGAGCTGTTATTGATTGCAACAAAGGCAATGTCACTTTGCATTTTAATGGTAATGATCATATGGTACACTTTCCGAGGAAACAACCTCAAGTCCACAATATCAATTCTATTGGAAAATTTTCAACGATAACTATTGGAGGTTTTGAATTCCCTCTTCCTACCGTCAAGAAGAAATATGATATTCTTATTGTTGGGGACATGCACATCCCCGTTGACGTAACCTAGTGTTATTCAAAAATTCTCCGGTTTCATGTTATTTGAAAAGGGTTTGTTAACAAGACTTGATCAACCTTGTTAGTGGATTCCTTTTGATGAGCATGAGATTGATGAAGTTAGAAAGCACAACTCTCTGTACCCTCCTTTTACTTTCTGTTATTTAGATTAAATAAAGCAAAAATAGTATTTTTTGTTTGTTTTCTAAATTATCCTTGCAATAAAATACCCCGAAAATAAAAGTTCTCCAAATGTCCTGAAAATGAAATATGATTTTCTTGTAGAATATTTAAGAATTACTGGCACTGAGAACACACCAGGGGCCCCCACCATTTGGCCATGAGGATGCAGGGCACGCCCACCCCCCTGGGGCGCGCCCTCTGCCTCATGGACCCCACGTGGACCCCCACTTATTCCAGCACCCACTCACTTCTTCTTCCTCCAGAAAAAAATCCTCCCATAGCTCAAACCCGTGTTCTAGCTCATCTTGCAGCCATTTTCGATCTCCTTGCTCAAAGCTTCATTCATGAAACTGTTTGGGGGAGATTGTTCTTCGGTATGTGAATCCTCCAATGGTCCAATTAGTTTTTGTTCTAGTGCTTTATTTATTGCAATTTTTTTGCTGCTAAGATGACCCTGTTCTTGAGCTTGCATGTCAAATTTATATGGTCTAAAGTAGTTTTAATGCATGATATGGCCTGTAGGCACTTGTAGGAGTTGTTGCTAAGAATGTTGTTGAGTTTGGTCCACTTTTATTTTGGGTCACTAAAAATTTCAGAAATTTTCAGAGGGAGAAAATGTTGAAGAGATTGTTGAGAGGCTCTTCGAGCCGAAGCTTGAAAGATAAGAAGAATGAGGAGAACAAAAATCCCAAATACAATCTTCCTCGCACTACGGAGGTTCGGCCATGCGAATGACCTTGTGATGAGTTCTTGAGAATCGCCAGAATTTATGATGATTTCTATTATTTGGCTGAGAATGCAGGCCTCACCGACTTCCTCCACGTCCAGCGCGAACAGTATCTCTTACTCACTAATATTTTCGTGCAAATTTTTTATTTCCATGCTAAGAAATCACCACCTTTAGTGGAGTTTCACTTATATGATGAGGTTAAGGAGATGTCACTCCATGAGTTTTGTCGGGTCTGCAAGATACCCTTTGAGGGCAGCATCGAGGAACCACATCATAGTGATGTGGATGGGTTTATTGATAGAATTGATGTAGGAGAAACTAGGAAAGTTTACGATGCAAGAATTACCAGTATACATTTTCCCGTTCTATGTTACTTTGCGATATTTGCTAGTAGATGCTTAATTGGTCGTGGGAACAGTGGAAATCTTAATACTCCTGATATTGTCATTTTGTGCCATGCTTTGTTTCGTGATACAACTTTCAGTTTAGGCGCTATTGTTGCTAAACAACTAAATCTGAACCATACAAAGGGCCCCATCTTCGGAGGCATCTTTGCTTCACGCCTTGCTAAACATTTTGAGATACCTATCAGGCATTATGAGAAAGAGGAAAAGTTGCCGCCCCTATTTTTCTAGATTATAAGAGTATAGCAGCACATGATTTTATTGTTAAAAATAAGAAGAAGATGCTTAAGTATAATTTGATATTTGATAAAACTCACTATGAGAGTATTACCTTGCCTGCACCCTCTTTGTTTAACATACTTTCAGGCATGTACCTCATCTTACCCGAGGCCATTTATGCATACTGGAGGCTGACACAAGTCCCAGAGCCTAAGCCTGAGCCATCACTTGACCTTTATCGACAGTCAGTTTATTAGTGGGATCTGGAGGAGATCGCCAACGAATGGCATCCTGAGGACCCTCCTTAGTACACTGGAGAGAGTAGCTTCGATCCGTGGGCATAGACCAACTTAGGCCAAAAGCCTAAGCTTGGGGGAGTACGTGTTTCTCACCGACATTACATTCATGTTCACACACTCATTCTAGTTGTCGGTGCTCATACTTTTTCATTGTACTATCCATGCTAGTTTATTTTCTCTTCTAAGCCTTCTTCTTGTGTGTTTGAAAAACCTTAAGAAAAACCAAAAAAAATAGTTGTAGCTTTGAGCTAGTTTACTTTCCATGCTTGTAGTAGTAGTAATTAAAAGAAAACCCAAAAAGATTTCTCGTTCTTCTTTTGCTTGTTGGGAGCTTTCCCATGTAAATAGTTTTATTTCTTTTCTTATTCTTTGCGGGTCGAGAGGAGAAGACCATGATAAAAATGTTGAGTGGCTTTCTTATGCATTATTGTTGATTTAACCAAGAGCCCATATTACCTTGTCTTCTCCCTTGTATTAAATCCTTGTAGATTCCAGCTTAGTCCAATGCACGTGCAATATTATTATTATCCACACCGTTCGGTCGTGCGAGTGAAAGGCAATAATGATGATATATGATGGACTGATTGAGATGAGAGAAGCTGGTATGAACTCGACCTATCTTGTTTTTGTAAATATGATTAGTTTATCGTTCCTGATTCAACCTATTATGAATGAAACATGTTTGCAATGATAATTAGAGATTATAATTGCCCATGCCATGCTTAATTAGCTAGGAGTTTATAATAGTTTACCTTGCGTGCTAACATGCTATTAAAATGGTTGTGATGTGGTATGATAGGGCGGTA
Organism: Triticum aestivum; assembly: GCF_018294505.1. Lineage (NCBI taxonomy): Eukaryota > Viridiplantae > Streptophyta > Magnoliopsida > Poales > Poaceae > Triticum > Triticum aestivum. The sequence continues at coordinate 483,396,641 of NC_057800.1, forward strand.
TCCTCCTTTGAACGATTCGAGTGGCTTGACTTGGCACATTTTCATGCATGTAGTTGAAACAAAATCAACATAGCCTCCACGATATTTATGTTCATGGTGACTTATACCCTACTCATGCTTGCACTCATTGTTGATTAATATTAACGCATGTTCATGACTATTGTTGCTCTCTAGTTAGCCGCTTCCCAGTCTCTTTCTAGCCTTCACTTGTACTAAGCGGGAATACTGCTTTTGCATCCGCTTCCATAAACCCCAATGTTATTCCATATGAGTCCACCATACCTTCCTATAAGCGGTATCTACCTTTCGTTCGAAGTAAATTTGTATGTGCCAAACTCTAAACCTTCAAATAGAATTCTGTTTTGTATGCTCGAATAGCTCATGTATCAACTAGGGATGTCTATATCTTCCATGCTAGGTGGGTTATTCTCACGATGAGTGGACTCCGCTCATCACTCACGAGAAAATTTCTAGTAACCGAGATGCCTAGTCCCATGCTCATATCAAAATAATTGCAAACAAAACTCCCCCAGGATTGTTGTTCGTTGGAGGCACCCGTTGTTTCGGACAAGCTATGGATTGATATTTGTTGGTGGTGGGGGAGTATAAACTTTACCATTATGTTTGGGAACCGCTTATAATGTGTGTAGCATGGACGATATCGAGATCGCTTGGTTGTTATGTTGACAATGAAAGTATACCACTCAAAATATTATTTATCTCTATTTCAAAACTCGAGCTCTGGCACCTCTGCAAATCCCTCCTTCCCTCTGCGAAGGGCCTATCTATTTACTTTTATGTTGAGTCATCATCCTCTTATTAAAAGGCACCAGTTGGAGAGCACCGCTATCATTCCCATGTATTGCTATTAATTTACATTGAGTATGACTGTGACTGGATCTCTTTTACCATGAATTACAATGTCTAGTCAGTCCTTGATCTTCAGGGGTGCTCTGCATTTATGTTTTGCGGTCTCAGAAAGGGCTAGCGAGATACCATCTTGTTATATCGTGTTATAATTATTTTGAGAAAGTGTTGTCATCCAAGATTTAATTTCTTGCTAGTTGATTATGCCATTGATATGAGTAAAATGAGACCTAAATTGTTCTTTATCACTTTTAGTTTGTCAACTGACTTGCTTGAGGACAAGCAAAGGTTTTAGCTTGGGGGAGTAGATACGTGTCCAACGTATCTAGTTTTCCAAACACTTTTGACCTTGTTTGGACTCTAACTTGCATGATGTGAATGGAACTAACCCGGACTGGCACTGTTTTCAGCAGAATTGCCATGGTGTTATTTTTGTGCAGAAATAAAAGTTCTCGGAATGACCTAAAAATTCACGGAGACATGTTTTAGAATTAATAAAAAATACTGGCGAAAGAATCAACATCAGGGAGCCCACACCCTGTCCACGAGGGTGCAGGGCACGCCCCCTACCTCGTGGCCCCCTGAGACTCCACCGATGTCAACTCCAACTCTATATATTCACTTTCAGGGAGAAAAAAATCAGAGAGTAGGATTCATCACGTTTTACGATACGGAGCCGCCGCCAAGCCCTAATCTTCATCGGGAGGGCTAATCTGGAGTCCGTTCGGGGCTCCAAAGAGGGGAATCCATCGCCATCGTCATCATCAACCTTCCTCCATCACCAATTTCATGATGTTCTCTGCCGTGCGTGATTAATCCCATAGTAGGCTTGTTGGACGGTGATGGGTTGGATGAGATTTACCATGTAATTGAGTTAGTTTTGTTAGGGTTTGATCCCTAGTATCCATTATGTTCTAAGATTGATGTTGTTATGACTTCGCTATGCTTAATGCTTGTCAGTAGGGCCCGAGTGCCATGATTTCAGATCTGAACCTATTATGTTTTCATTAATATATGTGAGTTCTTGATCATATCTTGCAAGTCAATAGTCACCTACTATGTGTTATGATCCAGTAACCCCGAAGTGACAATAATCAGGACCACTCCCGGTGATGACCGTAGTTTGAGGAGTTCATGTATTCACTAAGTGTTAATGCTTTGGTTCGGTACTCTATTAAAAGGAGGCCTTAATATCCCTTAGTTACCAATAGGACCCCGCTACCATGGGAGGGTAGGACAAAAGATGCCATGCAAGTTCTTTTCCATAAGCACGTATGACTATATTCGGAATACATGCCTACATTACATTGATGAACTGGAGCTAGTTCTGTGTCACCCTATGTTATAACTGTTGCATGAGGAATTGCATCCGACATAATTATCCAGCATTGATCCATTGCCTACGAGCTTTTCACATATTGATCTTTGCTTAGTTACTTTTTCGTTGCCACCGTTACGATTGCTACCAAAAGCTACTACTGTTACTTTTGCCACCGTTACCGTTACTTCCATACTACTTTCCTACTAACTACTTTGCTGTAGATACTAAGTCTTTCAGGTGTGGTTGAATTGACAACTCAACTGCTAATACTTGAGAATATTCTTTGGCTCCCCTTATGTCTAATCAATAAATTTGCGTTGAATACTCTACCCTCGAAAACTGTTGCGATCCCCTATACTTGTGGGTTATCAAGGTCTGCGGGAGGGAGGGGAATATAGGATGCGAATAGTAAGGCTGCCCGTATTAAACAGCAGCTCGGGCGCCATTAATGGAGAGGAAGGCGAGCGGCCATGGAAGTCAAAGGACTCGCTTCCCAGTGAGCCTGTGCAGCATACAGCTCGCACACTTCCCGGTGAGCCTGCGCATTGGAGGACAGCTTGCATGCCTCTCGATCAGCGTACGCACGGGACTCCGCTCGCACGCCTCCCATTTAGTTAAGGTCAAGCAGCTGTCCGCACGGCACCTCCTATAGCCATTAAAATGAAGACACGTGGCGTCACATGAATGGTTAACAAAACACACACGATTTGAATTGTACAACCGTTTGAGATATTAATGTGGCAGCTATTTGTTCAAAATGCCTCTGTTGGCTGTTATTCGAGTGTGCCATATCTCAAACTGGACACAGAAAATACCACAACATGTCGGGTGCCATTCCATGAAAGCATGCCAACTTTCATGAATTTCAAACAAGTTTTGGATTTACTATAATTTAAAAACAAAGTATCTCAACATTTTGCCGGCAATCAACGGTGCCCTGGTGTTTGAAATTCATTCCCATTTCTTGCATGGGACCTAAGCATGCACCCAAGGACACATATTTCATTTTTTCGACCAATTTGTATGCATTAGAGCATGTGCATGTAGTTCAAATTTGAATTATGCACATAAATGCATGGAAAACTAAATTAATCCATAAAAATGTCCAAACGAACCCCGAAAAATCCCAAAAATTGATACAACACTCCTTTTGTTCTACGTTGATGAAGAGAAGTTTTGAAAGAAATAAGAGGCAATGGATATCGTTTTGTCCCCAAAGGTGGGACGTTCCCTACCGAAACCATCACGCTTGTTGTGAGAAGCTCTGGTTTGTGAGAAGCATATCCCCAAACCTACCCCAAATGGGACAACAAATTTACCACGGCATGTTGGTGCCGCTCCATGATAGCATGCCAAGTTTCATCAATTTCGGACGAGCTTTGGATTTACTAGAATTTTAAAACCAGGTATCTCAATGTTTGTGGTCGAGTGACCGTGGCAGGGTGTTTGACATTCATTCCCATTTCTTGCATGGGACCTAAGCATGCACCCAAGGACACATATTTGAGTTTTCAACCAATTTATATGCATTAGAGCATGTGCACGTAGTTCAAATTTGAATTAAGCACATAAATGCATTGAAAACTCAATTAATGCATAAAAATGTACAAACGAACCTCGAAAAATCCCAAAAATTGACACAACACTCCTGTTGTTCTATGTTTGACACGAGAAAAGTTTTGAAAGCAATAAGAGGCAATGGATATCATTTTGTTCCCAAAGGTGGGACGTTCCCTACCGAAACCATCATGCTTGGTGTGAGAAGCTCTGGTTTGTGAGAAGTATATCCCCAAACCTGCCCCAAATGGGACAAAAAATTTACCACGGCGTGTTGATGCCGCTCCATGATAGCATGCTAAGTTTCAGGAATTTCAGACGAGCTTTGGATTTACTAGAATTTAAAAACTAGGTATATCAATGTTTTTGGCCGTGTAACCATGGCAGGGTGTTTGACATTCATTCCCATTTCTTACATGGGACCTAAGCATGCATCCAAGGACAAAAATTTGAATTTTCAACCAATTTATATGCATTAGAGCATGGGCATGTAGTTCAAATTTGAATTATGCACATAAATGCATTGAAACCTCAGTTAATGCATAAAAATGTCCAAACGAACCCCGAAAAATCTCAAAAATTGACACAACACTCCTGTTGTTCTATGTTGACACAAGAAATTTTTTGAAAGCAATAAGAGGCAATGGATATCGTTTCGTCCCCAAAGGTGGGACGTTCCCTACCAAAACCATCAGGCTTGTTGTGAGAAGCTCTGGTTTGTGAGAAGCATATCCCCAAACCTGCCCCAAATGGGACAAAAATTTTACCACGGCATGTTGATGTCGCTCCATGATAGCATGCCAAGTTTCATGAATTTAAGACGAGCTTTGGATTTACTATAATTTAAAAACAATGTATCTCAATGTTTGCGGCCGAGTTACCGTGGCGGGTGTTTGATATTCATTCCCATTTCTTCCATGGGACCTAAGCTTGCAACCAAGGACACATATTTGAATTTTCAACCAATTTATATGCATTAGAGGATGTGCATGTAGTTCAAATTTGAATTATGCACATAAATGCATTGAAAAGTCAGTTAATGCATAAAAATGTCCAAACAAACCCCGAAAACCCCCAAAAATTTATGCAACACTCCTGTTGTTCTATGTTGACACGAGAATTTTTTTGAAAGCAATAAGAGGCAATTGATATCGTTTCGTCCCCAAAGGTGGGACGTTCCCTACCAAAACCATCACACTTGTTGTGAGAAGCTCTGGTTGGTGAGAAGCATATCCCCAAACCTGCCCCAAATGGGACAAAAAATTCACCACGGCATGTTGATGCCGCTCCATGATAGCATGCCAAGTTTCATGAATTTCGGACGAGCTTTGGATTTACTAGAATTTAAAAACCAGGTATCTCAATGTTTGCGGTCGACTGACCGTGGCAGGGTGTTTGACATTCATTCCAATTTCTTGCATGGGACCTAAGCATGCAACCAAGGGCACATATTTGAATTTTCAACCAATTTATATGCGTTAGAGCATGTGCATGTCGTTCAAATTTGAATTAAGCACATAAATGCATTGAAAACTCAGTTAATGCATAAAAATGTCCAAACGAACCCCAAAAATCCCAAAAAACGACACAACACTAATGTTGTTCTATGTTGACACAAGAAAATTTTGAAAGCAATAAGAGGCAAGTGATATCGTTTCGTCCCCAAAGGTGGGACGTTCCCTACCGAAACCATCATGCTTATTGTGAGAAGCACTGGTTTGTGAGAGGCATATCCCAAACCTGCCCCAAATGGGATAACAAATTTACCACGACATTTTGATGCCGCTTCATGATAGCATGCCAAGTTTCATGAATTTCAGACGAGCTTTGGATTTACTAGAATTTAAAATCCAGGTATCTCAATGTTTGCGGCTGAGTAACCATGGCAGGGTGTTTGAAATTCATTCCCATTTCTTGCATGGGACGTAAGCATGCAACCAAGACACAGATTTGAATTTCCAACCAATTCATATGCATTAGAGCATGTGCATGTAGTTCAAATTTGAATTATGCACATAAATGCATTGAAAACTCAGTTAATGCATAAAAATGTCCAAACGAACCCCGAAAAATCCCAAAAATTGACACAACACTCCTATTGTTCTATGTTGACACGAGAAAAAATTTGAAAGCAATAAGAGGCAATGGATATCATTTCGTCCCCAAAGGTGGGACGTTCCCTACCGAAACCATCAGGCTTGTTTTGAGAAGCTCTGGTTTGTGAGAAGCATATCCCCAAACCTGCCCCAAATGGGACAAAAAAATTTACCACGACATGCTGATGCCGCTCCATGATAGCATGCCAAGTTTCATGAATTTCAGACGAGCTTTGGATTTACTAGAATTTAAAAACCAGGTATCTCAACATTTGCGGCCGAGTAACCGTGGCAGGGTGTTTGACATTCATCCCCATTTCTTGCATGGGACCTAAGCATGCAACCAAGGACACAAATTTGAATGTTCAACCAATTTATATGCATTAGAGTTGTGCATGTAGTTCAAATTTGAATTATGCACATAAATGCATTGAAAACTCAGTTAATTCCAATTCTTTTTTGACACACATATAGTGCATGTTCACTGCAGATAAAAGGTCTAGCAATTCAAACAGCGTCCATTGCCGCTGTGACCACATTATGTAATTCAAATCAATATGAAAAATCAAGTAGATCGCACATAGTTTATTATCACCAACCGTGTGAGATGCATCACAAAATATCCTGGAGCACCATTGGTGTATAGTACGCCTATGGCTTACGTGAGAAGGTGTGTCGGCTACAGTCCACAGCCGGCGTCTCAAGCACACTAGCTCGCTCCCCAAATATCATTTCACTATTCAATCATCGCCGGTGAAAGATGGGAACGTGGACCCGCGTCGTGAGGGCAACTTCGGTGGCCCACTCCGGCGAAAGCGCGGCCTCAGCCGCACTGCGCGTGCTAACAAGGTGCATGAACGCGGCCGCAATCTATGACCGGGCGGCAAAGGCAGCCAAAACGGTCGCTCTTGCTTCTCAGGTGGCGGCAACAACATCTGCCTCAGGGATAGCAACTGACGAGAGCGGCACAACAGCTGTCCGTTCCATAGCAGTAGCATTAGCCCTGATGGAGGCCGCCCACGTCCATGTCGAGGCCGCCCACGCCCAGCTCCTGGCGGTCACCGCACAAATCAAACAAAGCTTCTCCGACAATGGTCGGCAACCCATGGTCGAAGAGCTGCCAATCGCCGAGAGTGTTCGAGTAGCCGTCCGTTCCTCTGCTGCATACCTTGCGACGATGGAGCCCGTCCAGGCCCAGATCACGGCCGCCCATGCCCAGCTCGTGGCGGCCTTTTCGAAAGAGATGGCGGACGCGGATGGTGAGATGCTTGACGAGTATGGTGCGATGGATGCCATGGAGCCCCTTCCCCAGGTGATCATCAGGCGCGAGCTGGACATGGAGGCGGCAGAGATCAATGAGCACCAGCCATAGTAGTACTCTTTGTTTTGTTTAATTAAGAGCAACGGTCTTTAATTTGTTAGAGTAATGTTTAGGTCAGCTAGCTTTGTTTAATTGCTAAACTTGCTCGATTAAGAAGTGTGGGTGTGTTGTAGTCTCCTTTGTGTACCCAAATTATGCAATGACTGGATGACCACTGTAACCAGGAAATTTTGAAACAAAATTTTTGACGTTCAAACTCAACACACATGGGTTAAACTATCTGAATAATTTGTGATGTTCACATATCGTACACAATTCTGAATAAGGGACTATGTCTGATGACACTTTGCGCACCACTTTTTTCGCTCAAGTGATTCCAAATTTTTGGCTTCGCGGAAATATCTACCTCCCCGCCCACCCCCCTTACCAAAAGCCACATTTCCCCTGTTTCCGCCTTCCTTTCCAAGTTGAAACCTTCACTCCTCGCTTGCAGCGCCGCCTCCTCGCTGGTGACCCTCCTTCACGCTGCTCGGGCTCGCCTATCCAGGTAGGTAATCCACACCCGACCCCCATCCTCCTCCTCCTTCCACATCCCACATGCCCCGACCGCCGGCACGAGCGCAACACCTTCCACCCAAATCACCGACCCCTCCACCAAATAAGCACCTCCCTAAGCCATGGTGCACACAGTATAGCCAGGATCCCAAGGAGCATTTGGCAGCGGAGAAGCACCTCGCCATCGAGGCCACTATCGACGCCTCGCGCGCTGACGCCGCGACGCGGTTGGCTGCTTTCAACGACAGTTCGTGGTGTTTTCTCGAGGCCACTGTTGGTGCCTTCGACGAAGACTACGAGGTGTTTTCTCAGCGTGCACGTTCTTACCTCATTTCGAGAGCCAGCAGGTCGGTGCCTGGAGCGGCTCAGGTAACTCACCACTATGACATGGGCACCCACGAAGCAGAGGCCTCGCCCTCTTCCATGTCCAAGGAGCCAATCGTCATTGATATCTCTGACAATGAGGAGTAGCTTGTCTTATTAGCTCACTATAAGGACCCATGTTCAGTTTGCTAGCTACTGCCTTTCCTTAACAAATTCTACTGAATTGTGCTATCTACTTTTACCATGCAATCTTCTGCTCTAGAGTATATGTTCTATATGTTGTGCAATGTGATGTTCAGTTAACTGTTTAGTTCAATTCTGCAAATGTGATGTTCAATTCTTCAGGGTGCAATTTTCCAAGTTGTCTAGCATGCTTGGTTTGGTTAACTGTCCGATCTTCTGTTAGGAGTATGTTATATTGTGCAATGTGGTGCTCAGTTAACGTTTGGTTCATTTCTTGTGGTGTTTAGTTAACTGTTTGGTTCAATTCTGCAATGCGATGTTGAATTGTTGTGAGTGCATTCTGTTATTGTATACCATGTGAAAAGTAAATTGAATTTGGCTGTACTAAATACATGAGAAACAAATACAATTGCTATATTTCCAAGTTGTTAAGCATGCTTGGTTTGGTTAACTGTCTGATCTTCTATTAGGTGTATGTTATATTGTGCAATATGGTGCTCAGTTAACATTTGGTTCATTTGTTGTGGTGTTTTGTTAACTGCACGCGCATGGTCTGTTGTCTAATAGCACATTATTTTGCAATTGTAGGAACCATTCTAATATTTAGGTTTTTAACAATTTGGTCTTACACATGTAGGTCCTGCTGTCAGAGGTTTTGACCCACTGTTCGACCCTTTTTGCATATGGGGAAATGAGTTGTCCATGAATATCAATCAAGTCAAGAAACTCAGAAAGATTGTTAGGATAATGAAATTAGCAACAAAAAACAACAAGATCTTTGTCTGCACAATGAAGAAGACATCAGTTCACTACAAGATGGTACAAACTATTATACCTTGCCTTTTTTTATTCCTTTGCCCCATTTCCAATATAGAGAAGATATTTATGCACATCCTTGTTTTCAGGCCTTTCCAAAGCAGTTCACTGATGATTACCTCTCAAACCAACTCTATGGTCAGTAGGCGAGGAAGGTTTTCATACAACACCCACAGTACAATATTGAAGTGTTTCTGAAGAGGACGGAGGACGGATGGTCAATCATCCACATGCACTGGACTAAAGTTGCAAAGACCTTCAACATGAATGAAGGACCAATATTCGCCTTCCACTTTAGCAATTTTCCAGATGAGATGCATCCGTCTATATACACAAAACTGTTATGATGTTATGCTGCTCGTGCAATCAATACTTAGAATAGAAGAAAAAGAGTTCCCTCGGGACACATCCTCTTCTCCTTTGCTGGTGTGACTATCATGAGAAGAATTCCATTCCAAGAAGTCAAATAACAAGAAAAAGAAATGAGGTCAAGATCCGTTGTTACCAGTGCCGACGAAATGGAGAAAGTGTCCTCCGGGAACACAATCTACTACATTAGTTGGTGTAGCCAAAGAAGAGGATATCCCTTTTTTGACCCATTGCTCTTCAGACCAGACCCATACCATAGCTACAAACACTTTTGAGTTGGAGGAGACTGGCCAGATCGCCTTCTTGAGGCTCTCTGGGCTTATCGGACGCCAATCTGTATAGCATTGGTCCTCTTCTCCTTAGTCGTTGGCATGGACGCCATTCTTCCCAGTGAACTCGATGATTCCTTCCCTGCGTGTTCTGCTCGACGATGATATGACTGATAATCAGAAGGAGAGTGAGGGAGTCCTGGATTAGGGGGTCTCTGGACAGCCGGACTATATCCTTTGTCCGGACTATTGGACTATGAAGATACAAGATTGAAGACTTCATCCCGTGTCCGGATGGGACTCTATTTGGCATGGAAGGCAAGCTAGGAAATACAGATATGTATATCTCCTCCTTTGTAACCCACCTTGTGTAACCCTAGCCCCCTCCGGTGTCTTTATAAACCAGAGGGTTTTAGTCCGTAGGACAACATACAATCATATCATAGGCTAGGTTCTAGGGTTTAGCCTCTCCGATCTCGTGGTAGATCAACTCTCGTACTACTCATACTATCAAGAATAAACAAGCAGGACGTAGGGTTTTACCTCCATCAAGATGGCCCGAACCTGGGTAAAACATCGTGTCCCCTACCTCCTGTTACCATCTTCCTAGACGCACAGTTTGGGACCCCCTACCCGAGATCCGCCGGTTTTGACACCGACATTGGTGCTTTCATTGAGAGTTCCTCTGTGTCGTCACTGTTAGGCTTGATGGCTCCTCCAATCATCGATAGCGATTCAGTCTAGGGAGAGACTTTTCTCCCCGGATAGATCTTTGTATTCGGCAGCTTCGCACTATGGGCCAACTCGCTTGGCCATCTGGAGCAGATCGGGAGTTACGCCCTTGGCCACCAGGTCAGGTTTGGAAGCTTAAACTACACGGCCGACATCCGCGGAGACTTGATCTTCGATGGATTCGAGCCCCTGCCGAGTGCGCCACACGGTCTCGATGAGCACCATTTAGCTCTACGATCGGACAGTGTTCAGGAGATCGCATCGGCAACCGCCCCGGCCCTCAATTCGGAGCCAATTGTGCCATCCATTGGCGGGTGGATAGACCCTGCCACGGAGGTCGTATCCTCAGCGGCGATCGAGCCAAGTATTGACCTTACCCTTCGCGAGAGCTGTGATGCCAAACTGCCGGATCCTTCCACGGCCACGGACTCCGAACCGCCTGCGCCCCTGCCTATTGAATCCATCTAGGCACTGATCATGGAGTTTACCTCCGCAGATATCTTTCAGCACTCGCCCTTCAGCGACATACTGAACTCATAAAGGTCTCTCTCCTTATCAGGAGAGTCCTGGTGGAACTATGTCCGACAGGATTGGGATGCGGATGACGAAGAAATTCGCCGCCCACCCACCACCCACTTAGTAGCCACTGTCGACGATTTGACCGACATGCTTGACTTCGACTCCGAAGACATCGATGGCATGGACGACGATGCAGGAGGCGAACAAGAACCACTTCCCATAGGGCACTAGACAGCCACCTCGTCATATGACATATATATGGTGGACACACCCAAAGAAGGAAATGGCGACGGGACAACGGAGGATGACCCCTCCAAGAAGCAACCCAAGCACCGACGTCAGCGGCGCCACTCTAAGTCCCGCCAAGGCAAAAGCGGTGATACCGGCACCGGAGATAATAGCACTCCGGACAGTGCCGAAGACAACAACAATCCCCTCCAGCAAGATTTAGAGCAGGAGGATGGAGAAGCCAGCCCTCCCGAGAGAGCGGCAGATGGAGAGGCGGAGGATGATAATTACATGCCTCCCTCCGAAGACGAGGCAAGCCTCGACGATGACGAATTCGTCGTGCCAGAGGATCCCGTCGAACAAGAGCGCTTCAAGCGCCGGCTTACAGCCACGTCAAATAGCCTTAATAAAAAGCAACAACAGCTTCAAGTTGATCAAGATTTGCTAGCTGACAGATGGACTGAAGTCCTTGCGGCCGAGGAATATTAACTCGAGCGCCCCTCCAAGAGTTACCCAAAGTGCATGTTGCTACCCCGATTGGAGGACGAAGCACCAGAACCTACATCTCCAGTGTATGACGCGGCTGATCGGCCACCTCGTGGCTGCGACAGAAAGGAGCTTCGGCCAAAAGCTCAGCCCGCACCTCGACGCCACTCAAATAAAAATGTCAGGGCATGGGGAAATACGCCAGACCTGCGAGACGTATTGGAGGACAAAGCAAAACACACAAGATCTATCTACGGATCAAGAGGGCGCGCCACTATGCGAGACGATAACCGTCACGCCGGATACGGTAAAAGTAAATCCGGCCGGGCTGAGCATAGCGGACAAGACTCATTTGAGCTGCGTCGCGATATAGCCCAGTACAGAGGCACCGCACACCCCCTATGCTTCACAGACGAAGTAATGGATCACCAGATCCCAGAGGGTTTCAAACCCGTAAACATTGAATGATACGACGACACAACAGATCCTGCGGTATGGATCGAGGACTTCCTCCTGCACATCCACATGGCCCGCGGTGACGATCTACACGCCATCAAATACCTCCCACTCAAACTCAAAGGACCAGCTCGGCATTGGCTCAACAGCCTGCCAGGAGAATCCATTGGCTGTTGGGAAGATCTGGAAGCCGCATTCCTCGACAACTTCCAGGGCACTTATGTGAGACCACTAGATGCCGATGACTTGAGCCACATAATTCAGCAGCCAGAGGAATCGACCAAACAATTCTAGACACGGTTCCTGACAAAGAAAAATCAAATCATCGACTGTCCAGATGCAGAGGCCCTAGCAGCTTTCAAGCACAACATCCGTGACGAGTGGCTCGCCCGGCACCTTGGCCAGGAAAAGCCGAAATCTATGGCAGCCCTCACGGCACTCATGACCCGCTTTTGCGCGGGAGAAGACTGCTGGCTGGCTCGCAACAACAATGTATCAAAGAACCATGGTACTTCGGATACCAAGGATGGCAATGGCAGGTCACATCACAACAAACACAAGCGTCGCATCAACAACGACAATACCAAGGATACGACAGTCAATGCCGGATTCAAAGGCTCTATACACGGCACCCCCGACAAGCCAACCAATCACACCAACAGGGATTGTTGGGTGTTCAAGCAGGCCGGCAAGTTAAATGCCGAAAACAAAGATAAGGGGTCACATAGCGATGACGAGGAGGAGCCCCGGCAGCCGAACACCAGAGGACAGAAGAGGTTCCCCCCACAAGTGCGGACGGTGAACATGATATACGCAACCCACATCCCCAAATAACCGTGCGCTAAGGGACGGTTATCGTCCCCACAGAAGCGTGCGCTGTGGGGATGATGACAATGAAGACGATAACCGTCCGCGTCCCTTGTCATCGTCCCCACAGAAGCGTGCGCTAAGGGACGTATATGCGTTGGAGCCAGTCGCCCCAAAGTTCAACCCATGGTCCTCCTGTCCGATCACCTTCGATCGCAGGGACCACCCCACTAGTATCCGTCATGGCGGATTCGCGACACTGGTCTTAGACCCAATCATTGGCGGATTTCACCTCACTCGAGTCCTTATGGATGGTGGCAGCAGCCTGAACCTGCTTTATCAGGACACAGTGCGCAAAATGGGCATAGACCCCTCAAGGAACAAACCCACAAAAACAACCTTTAAAGGTGTCATACCAGGTGTAGAGGCTCATTGCACAGGCTCAGTCACACTGGAAGTGGTCTTCAGATCCCTGGATAACTTCCGAAGCGAGGAGTTAATCTTCGATATAGTCCCGTTCCGCAGTGGCTAGCATGCACTGCTCGGGCGAACCGCATTTGCCAGATTCAATGCGGTACCACACTATGCATATCTCAAGCTCAAGATGCCAGGACCTCGGGGGGTCATCACAGTCAATGGAAACACAGAACGCTCTCTTTGCACGGAGGAGCACACTGCGGCCCTCGCAGTAGAAGCACAAAGCAGCCTATTAGGGCAATCCACCAGTTCGGCGATTAAAGACCCGAACACCTTCAAGCGCGCCCGGAGTAATCGGCAACAAGACCGCCTGGCACGTTCCGAGCTCGCATAGCAATGCGGCCCCACCCCAGTCCCAGCCACACCGCAAAATCCGTGCCACGCGTACATAATTGCACATTGAAAATACCATGGGCACAGGTGGGGAGGGGGGCACGACTACGGCACGCCCCAAGACGTGGCTCAACCGCACTAGGGGCTTCCCGCCTTATTATTTTTCCTCTCTTTCAGGACTTTACTCTCTGGAAACCCCGTCCGGCAGTACATTTGCCGGACACACGATACAACAACCAAGGAGGAAAAAAGCTACGTCGCATCATGGAATTCCCAGGTGGTCTCTGATAACGAGCGAAATACCTGCTTTCAATACCATTCCTCAGCTTGCCCTTGGAGGGGACATGTCAAATAGTCCTACTTTTTGCTTATCGCACTAATTGTATCATTCTGCTTCGACGCACCTTTTTGAATAAACAATGCATATCACTAGACTATTATTGCATTCTCCATTCTTTTTTATTATATATATATATATATATATATATATATATATATATGTTCATCCATGACATTCAGCACCCGTACACTTTGGTACGGCCACTACGCCAGGGGCATAAGCGTACCCAATAATATGGCGTGAGAAGTCTGAACACTTTCAACAGTGCGGCACCCCGAACTTATAGCATTATATGCATCAGCTCCGAATCATGTCTTGGGTCAATAGTTGGGTTTGCCCGGCTCCCATGTTTTGGTACCTTACGTTCTGCTATATCGGCTAAGGTAGCACTAGGAGAACTACTGTGATTGTGCCCCGGTTCAGCTGGGCTAAGCACCTCAGTAGAGAAAGCTAAAACTGACTGTCATGATAAGGCGAGAGACTGGTCGCTATTCGAGAGGTCTCGAGTCCCTAAAGACTTATGCCGCTTAGAGCGAGGACTCGGCTTTGTCCGGCTTAAGGCGTGTATAGCGCCCCAAATTCGGCCTTCCGAACACTAGGGGCTTCGCCAAAATTTAAAATTATAGAATTCTATGGCTAAGTGTGAGTGATAACGCATTATAGTCCGATTGCCTTGTTCGTCGTGCTGAGCACCTCCCTCGAAGGACCCAACAATGGGAAAAAGAGCGTTCAGGTTTATCCCGAACACCCTAGCACTCGTGGCATGGGGGCAGAAGCCGACGACTGGCCATCTCTCAGATTTGATAAACAGCCGCACAGAAGGTAATATTTTAAAATCAAACAAGCGTTGCATAGCGCATATGAACAAGTTATCATAATACAGGATCACATGAGAAAGTTTATTCAAAAATTACATCCTTCACGCACTCGTCCGCCACAAGACGGGCACCCTTCAGGACACCCTCGTAATACATCTCGGGGTGGCGATGCTCCTTTCCCTGCGGCGGCCCCTCCTTCACCAGCTTCACGGCGTCCATCTTGGCCCAGTGCACCTTAGCACGGGCAATAGCCCGATGGGCACCTTCGATATAGACGGACCGCTTGATGACTTCTAGCCGTGGGCAGGGATCTGCAAGTCGCTGCACCAGGCCGAAGTAGCTGTTGGGGAGGGAGTCGCCAGGCCACATCCGGACTATGAAGCCCTTCATGGCCTGTTCGGCCGCCTTGTGCAGCTCGACCAGTTGCTTCAGCTAGTCGCTCATAGGCACCGGGTGTTCGGTCCCAGTATACTGAGACCAGAACAACTTCTCCGTCGAGCCTCCCTCCTCGGCCTGGTAAAACTTCACAGCATCCGACACGCTGCGAGGCAAATCTGCGAATGCTCCTGGAGAGCTCCGGACTCGGGTAAGTAAAAAGTAATTTACTTTCGCATGCTTGCTTTGCATAATAAATGCCTTACCCGCCACTATCTTCCCCATCGCCTCAATCTCCTGGAGGGCCTTTTGGGCTTCGGCCTTGGCATGCTTTGTGCTCTCGAGGGCCGCGGCAAGCTCGGACTCTTGAGTCTTCGAGTCAAGCTCCAAAGCCTCGTGCTTAGTCACGAGAGCCTGGAGCTCTTGCTGCACCTCGCCCACCCGTGCCTCTTGTTTTTCCCACTCGGTGCGCTCCAGGGCCGCTTTGTTTTCGGCCTCGGACAACGCTTGCTTCAGGGCCACCACCTCGGTCGTGGCCCCTGGCACATTTATGATGATCCTGTCATTTCGCAACCACATTTTATTTTATATATAGACAAGGTATCACTTACCTTTGTTCTCCTCGAGCTACCTCTTGGAAAGGCCGAGCTCTTTCTCGGACCCCTCGAGGTCCTGCTTCAATGCAACGACCTCCGCAGTCAATGCGACAGAGGTCAGCAGTGAAGCCTGCATACGCATACAGACATACTAGTATTAGACTCCTATAGATATTATTTGATCCTCTATTCGGCTTTTCTTTCTAAACACCAAACAGAGCATCATGGGCTACTGTCTATGCGGTAATATTTTTCCTATATTTTAAATACTTACCTCAAAGCCTGTTAGAAGGCTGGCACATGCTTCAGTCAGTCTGCTCTTGGTGGACTGAACCTTCTTGATCACCGCACTCATAATAGTGCGGTGCTCTTCGTCGATGGAAGCGTCGCGAAGCGCTCCCAGCAAGTTGTCCAGTGCCTCTGGATGGACAGAGGTCACCGGCACGGGCGTCTTGCCCCTTTTGGAAGGAGGCCGCCTGCCCGAGTCCGGAACCACTGGAGGTTCCGGCGCGGTGTTCGGCTGAGGGCCGAACTCGGAGCCCTCATGAGCCTTACTCCCTTTGCTCCCAGAGTCCGGAAGGTCACCTTGAGGCGCCTCCGAGATTGTCTCCCCTTGACCCGGTGCCTCCTAAGACAATACCTCGGCATTGTCCATAGGGCAAGGGGAGGAGGCGGTCGGAAGTGGATCGCTATCCATATCCGACGAGTCCAAGGAGCTGTCCGACGAGGATACGTCGATACGGGCTTGGGGCGGTCTGCATAATCATATTCGGTGTTAGGAGAAGCAGTGCGACAAAGGTATGCTATGAGTTACTCTCGTATCCGAATACTTAAGACTTCACCAGGGGCTTGGCCTTGAGCAGCCACTCGTCTTTGCCTTCGACGGCGGTGGTGGAGCAGTCCAGAAGGAGAGTCCTTCCCTTCTTGGACCCTTCGGCCCCCCGGTTGGGGCGGCCTTCCTTTTCTTGTCTCCCCCAGCTGGAGGGGGAGCATCTTCATCTTCATCCTCATCTTCGTGGGAGGAGTGCATCGCGGAGTCATCGGACGATGAGTCCGATACCACCTGGCGTCGGGAACTCTTTCGGGTTCCCTTGGCCTTCTTCTTGGTCTTCTCCGGCACCTTGTAAGGAGCCGGAGTCAGCATCTCCGTCAAGAGAGCGTCCGCATTATCTTCGGGCAGAGGGGCTGGACAGTTAATCTGCCCCGACGTCTCCACCCAGTCCTGTCAAAGGCATGGGAGCTCAGACCCCGCACATGGTCAAACTATGGGAAATAAATACCCTACCAGATGTACAGAACTTACCGAATTCGCAAGGCGCTTCGCGCTTAGCCCATGGTCCTCGAGAAGAGAGGGAGGGACCTCGGCGCTCTTGAACAGCACCTTCCAGACGTCCTTGTGCGCCATGTCAAAGAGCTCGTGTAGAGTCTGGTGCTGGGTCGGGTCGAACTCCCATAAATTGAAATCCCGTTGTTGACACGGGAGGATCCGGCAGAAGAGCATGACTTGGACTATGTTGACAAGCTTGAGTTTCTTGCTTATCATGTTCCGGATACACTTCTGGAGTCCGTCCAGCTCCACTGATGAACCCAGGACAGGCCCTTCTCCTTCCAGGAAGTGAGCCGCGTGGGGATTCCAGATCGAAACTCGGGGGCCGCCACCCAGTTGGTGTCGCGCGGCTCGGTGATGTAGAACCACCCCGATTGCCACCCCTTTATGGTCTCCACGAAGGAGCCCTCGAGCCATATAACATTGGGCATCTTGCCCACCATGGCTCCGCCGCATTCCGCTTGTTGGCCGCCCACCACCTTCGGCTTGATATTGAAGGTCTTCAGCCACAGACCGAAGTGGGGCCGGATGCGGAGGAAAGCCTCGCACATGACGATGAACACCGATATGTTGAGGATGAAATTCGGGGCCAGATCATGAAACCCCAATCCTTAGAGGACTTGAAAAGGGAAGGGTTTTTTTACGGCTAAGATGTTTCAATTTGCCCCGACATGAAGCTACCACTTCTCTCCTATTGTTTCAAGCTATTATCTCATTGCCCCCTTTTAGTAGCACCTTTGATTTCTATCACTCAGAACATAAATCGTTGTGCTCCTCACTGCTCAAGAGACTTCTTGTTTTCTTCTTACCCTTCGAGAAATTGGGGCAGCTGAACTCTTTCTCTTTTGGTAGTGGATTCCCTCTTTAACTACTTGCAAACGAAAAAAGTGCAATGTTTTCGTTTTTTCCTGGATCACATTCCTCTAGCTTTTGTTCTTTTTGACGAAAATCACTCATCTTTACTGGGATTCCAGTACGCGACTATTGCTTTCGTTTTCACCACTCGTAATAATAGTGATCTTATATTTGTATTGCAAAATGGAGAGGGAACTACTCGCTAATGGTAGAAAAACCACCCTGCTCTTCTTGGTTAGTATGGAGAGAAGTTATCTGAAAGGTTGAAAGATGCCAATGTGAGCTAGCATCTTGTTATGCTTAATATCATTCCAATCTTTTAATAATAATCACTACGTTTATCTCTTTTGCTTCACTTGGTTGATTAGTTTCACTACTTCAAATAAAACAATGAACCTTTTCCTATGTGGCCAAAGGGACTACGTTCCTAAAGTTCGAATTGATCATTCAATAGATCTAGCAATCATGCATGGCACAAGGTAAAGGATGGAATGAGACATCTGATAAAGTGCCTAGAATGACCTTTCCCGATCTTTTGAAGGGTAACAATAAGAACTCTGTTGTATCGATGCACTACTCTCAGGAGAGATTGAACACGAAAAAGGTGCATCAAGGCGTGAATAAGGAAGAAGTCACCTTTGTCGGTTTTCAAATTGAGGACCAACTATGCTCCGAAAGTGAGAGAAGAGATCTCAAAAGACCGACACCCACATCAAGAGAAACAGACGAAGCAGCTCAAGCAGAGCTAGAAATGGAGCCGAAGCAACATCTTCTTCCTTTTTCCATACAGAGAAAGCTGCCTTCGCTTAGATTTTTTTCTGTTGATCAGAATTCCTTAGAAGAAATTGGAAGAAAACCATAGAGAAACTGTTGAACCTTAGCGAAGTATTTTGGGTTCGTTACAACCTTCTCCTATTCAGAATCGGAGAATAGGAACGAAGTAGCTCGCCTAAAGAGGAACTACAATTCTTCTTTACTTCGATCAAGAAACTAGATTCTCAATAGAGTTGTTTACTACGAAAAGAAAGATGCCCCACCTTTAGTTATTAGATGGATCACTAGCCCTTACTCTCAGTCACTGATTCAAGAACGAATACCGAGACAGGAAAAACTCGTGCTGGTCTACTTCTTGATGGCTTTACATCGCTAAAGAATCCGTAATGGACAACAAGAACTCTGAATCAAGAAAAGTACCAAATCGATTGGAAATGTACGCTCCTGTGGGAGTCGAACCCACCACATAGGTGCCTTGTTCTACCGAGAGATGAACTAAGGAGCGGCCACCCCTACATCAGTTCTTTGTACCGCCCAGAAGGGCACGAGAGAAAAAACAAAACCAATAAAAGACCAGACGAGACAGAATTGGTAACGTGAATGTCTTTTCGTATTCTTGCCTTTGTTTCATATAACTCAACCTTGCTTTCCAAAAAAGAAGTACTGATTGAGATTTCCCTTTTATGATGGCTACCCCGTTTCTACTACTTACTGAATTTCTTGTCTACTGGCTGGAAACTTGAAAGGCTTACCACGGGATCCAAGGCAGAAGAACTTTTAGGATTGGCTAGAGGGGAACTACTCCCCCAATCCCATTTTTTCATGGGAACCTGATGTTATTAGATTCTATTCATTCGTTCTGCATCTTTTATCACATCGCTTATTACGGCTATCTTTAGAATTTCATTGACTATATATGTTTCTTTCCATATGAGCTATTCCCTTTGCCTTCAATCTGTCTTGTGCCACTCCAGCTTTCACTCAAGCCATTCTTTGCCTGTCGACCCTCACTCTTCCTCTTGGTTCCTTAGGAAAGAGCATAAAGAAGGCACCGAAAACAGGTGGGAAAGGAAAGGTATGCTTTTCACAGCTGACAAGCGGCGCATTTATGCCCTAAAGAACTAGCTTCCTGGAAAAAACTCACTCGATCACTGGCTTTCAGGGGATTCCCCCACTTAAGAATAAAGGGGCATAGACTATGAAAGGGCTACGTTCACTTGATGAACAATAAAAGGTATTCTATTACATAACGAGAGCATACGAGCGGAATACGATACTATCGAGCTTTCCGAAAGTGTGAGCTGAAATTCCAGGGTAATCGCACCCTTGGCTCTATCACAAGCTATTGGAATTGGCTGGAACTTTCTATACCAAAAAGGGATATATAGGGGTTTGTTTTATTGATGCAATAGAGATTTTCATAGATGGATCCCGATATGATCTTATTGATACAAGAATTAGAATGAAATAAAAGTGTTTTCTGATGCATGCACTCTTTTCTTTAGGTTAATCAGCCCTTACTTGCATATGATGCTAATTTCGAAAGGTTCTACATGTTGCATGTGAAACTTGGTGCCGGTGCAGTTGTGTAATGGGGTAGCTGAGTGCTGAAGCTATATCATGTTGTACTCTGATGTATTTCAATTATGAAATTCCGCTTCCTTAATATGGAAATGAAATATAGTATGTGCTTAATATGAATGTCAATTAGATTAATAAATGGATTATTAATAGATGGCCAATTAGCCTGCTAATTGGGTCTTGCTATTGCAAACGGTTATTGAAAAAATACCGTGGAGGATGACCTCAGGCAACACACACAGTTTCAAGGAATAAGCCATGTTGGACCAATGAACAATCACACACGACTGTTTGCGTCCTGGGAACGGGGGTCCCTAGACTTGCCTGCCTGCGGCCCGCGGCGTGGCTGATCCAGCAGGCCATACGACCCATCTTCACCAACAAGGCACCCAACACCCTCACGAGGCGGACGGCACGATACCTCCTCTCGAGTAGCCTAGTCAGGCAAGCTCACAAGGAGTGGAGATATCAAGGCGAGGCGAACCTCACGAGGCTCTCTTACGTGAGCCATGACGGTCGACACCAGGCGGGCGCCAGGCGGGCGCTAGCGCGCGCAGCGTCCTTGTTTCCTCTTTGGTGCAAAGGAGGCAAGCGCAACCGCGGAGTACCAAGGCCTCAGGCAAAGGTTGCCATTTCAGTGCAACAAGACCATGAACAGAAGGACGACAAGATGGAGGTCATCGTGGAGCCCAAGACGACGTCACCACCAGAGCCTTTCGCAGGCGGAGACCACCTTTTGTTAGGATGGCTTGTACTAACTGTCCCCCTTCAAATTTGCCCGCCATTGTTGGCTCCTTTCCCACTCAACATTTGGGAAGAGGACCAGGGCCTCTATAAGTAGGACTAGCCACCACCATAGAGAGGGGAGAGAGGGAGAGAAAAAAGGGGGATCGGCAAACAGAAGGAAGAAGGAGGGGTGAGGAGACGACATCTTAGATCCCTCTCTCACCCACACAAGTAGCCACACACAAGAACACCTCAACCTGAGGAGGTTATTCTCCCCCCTAGTACTGTTCATCATCAGCCCAAGAGGCAATCCACCACCACCACACTGGAGTAGGGTGTTACACCACAACGGTGGCCCGAACCCGTATTAATCTTGTGTCTTTCCGTGTTGCGAGTTCGTCGAGTTCGTCCACGAGATCTTAGCGAGCTAGGGCATAGATCGGTAGGAGGGAAAGACTTTGCACGCTCCCCAGTGTTCAAACCTTAAGGGTTTTTCGGAACCCCACATCCGACATTTGGTGCGCCAGGTAGGGGTGAGCCGGAGCTTCTTCTCCGACAATCGACTTGCAGACGCACCGCGACCACGATGTCCCACAACCCAAGAGCTGATCCCAACCGCTGGGCAGCCTGGCCAGCCCGGTCGGCGCCGCCCGCCTATGAAGACCTCAACCCCGCGCTCCAGGCGGCCCGAGCGCCACCCAATCCCGCGGGGCACGGGCGACGCAGCGGGGCATCGGCTACCCTCACTCCACGGCAAGTACGAGCCGCTACCAGAGCAGCAAGCCACGCCGCAGCGACGGCGCCGCACTGACAACAGGAGCAAGTAAACACGCAGACAACACTCACTATGGAAAGGGAGCTGCTGCGGTACCGGCTGATGGAAAGCAGCTGGGACACGCTGCTGGAGCGCGTCGCCGAGCTGCTGGACGCGGCGGCCTCGGGAGCCCCGCCCTTCTGCCATCAGCTCCCCCTTTAGGCCACTACGGGGGTCTTTGGTGGGCCACGCCACCATCACACACCGTCGAGTGCGCCAGGGGGCTTCGTCAAAGCCGGCACGACCGACGGCGCCGGGGGCTCTATCGCCCCCATACCGCCCGCAACAAGCATGGGCACAAGCTTCGCCTTCCATGGCCCGAGTGGGATGTCACCCTATCACCCCCAGGATGCCACGATGGGCCGAGCGACATGGAGTGCGGGGCACCACGGCGAGGTATTCGGGGTAACAGCCCCGGAGGCCTACGTGCCCCGCATGATGGACCAGGAGTACGCACCGGAGGACGGTCCGGGCTCGTTCGCGGGAGAAGATTGGGAAGAAGGGGCGCAAGGAGCCGAAGCCTTCCAGGAGCTGCAAGGGAACCACCACGACCACGTGTGCGACGACCACTACAGGGTACCCCTAATCCCTCAGGAGCAAGCTTACGCTAACCATGAGTCATAGGAGGAGCAGGTCACCGCGGCGGCAGGCGGCCCCAGCTCGACAGCCCCCTGGCAACAGGAGGATCGCATTGGGGGCTGCAGGAGAGGGGTCGGGAGCCAGGCCCCTCCCCAAGGCACGCGAAACCAGGGGACACCCGGAGGTAGGCCCTATGTTGGGGTGGCTTTGACAAACCTTCCCCCGGCAAAGGACCCGTGGTCGCCGAGGGAACCGCTGGTGTGGGAGTCCTGGATTAGGGGGTCTCCGGACAGTCGGACTATATCCTTTGGCCGGACTGTTGTACTATGAAGATACGAGATTGAAGACTTCGTCCCATGTCCGGATGGGACTCTACTTGGCGTGGAAGGCAAGCTAGGCAATACGGATATGTATATCTCCTCCATTGTAACCGACCTTGTGTAACCCTAGCCCCCTCTGGTGTCTATATAAACCGGAGGGTTGTAGTCCGTAGGACAACATACAATCATACCATAGGCTAGCTTCTAGAATTTAGCCTCTCTGATCTCGTGGTAGATCAACTCTTGTACTACTCATATTATCAAGAACAATCAAGCAGGACGTAGGGTATTACCTCCATGAAGAGGGCCCGAACCTGGGTAAACATCGTGTCCCCTGCCTCCTGTTACCATCCGCCTAAGACGCACAGTTTGGGACCCCCTACCCGAGATCCGCCGGTGTTGGCACCGACATTGGAGCTTTCATTGAGAGTTCCACTGTGTCGTCACCATAAGGTTGGATGGCTCCTCCGATCATCGCTAGCGATGCGGTCCAAGGTGAGGCTTTCCTCCCCGGACAGATCTTCGTATTCGGCGGTTTCGCACTGCGGGCCAATTCGCTTGGCCATCTGGAGCAGATGGAAAGCTACCCCCTGGCCATCAGGTCAGATTTGGAAACTTGAACTACACGGCCGACATCCGTGGATACTTGATCTTCGACGGATTCGAGCCCATGCCGGACGCGCCGCACAGCCGCGACGAGCAAGACGTAACTCTGCCGTCGGACAGTGCTCGGGAGATCGCATCCGCAGCTACTCCGGCCGTTAATCCGGAGCAAATCGCGCCATCCGAGAGCGGAGGGATAGACCCCGCCACGGAGGCCGCACTCTTAGTGGCGATAGAGCCAGACACTGACTTCACCCCTTACGAGAGCCGTGTCGCTGAACCACTGGATTCATCTCCGACCATGGACTCCGAGCCGCTCACATCCGTGCCCGTCGAATCCGACTGGGCACTGATCATGGAATTCACCTCCGCGGATATCTTTCAGCACTCACCTTTCAGAGATGTGCTAAATTCATTAAGGTCTCTCTCCCTGTCAGGAGAACCTTGGCCGAACTATGTCCAGCCAGAATGGGATGCGGATGACGAAGAAATTTGCTGCCCACCCACCACCCACTTAGTAGCCACTATCGATGAGTTAACCGACATGCTCGACTTTGACTCCGAAGACATCGACGGTATGGACGATGATGCCGGAGACGAACAGGAACCACCGCCCACAGGGCGCCGGACCACCACTTCATCACATGACATATACATGGTGGATGCACCCAGAGAGGGCAATGGCGAAGAGACAATGGAGGATGCACCCTCCAAGCAACCCAAGCGCCGACGTCAGCGGCGCCGCTCTAAGTCCTGCCATAGCAAAAACAATGATAACAGCACAATAGGGAATAATAGCCCACTCGAGTCTGGAAGAAATGACAACTGCACCACCCCGGTGGCCGAAAACGATCAAGATGCAAACTGCAAACATAGTATGGATCCGACGTTCGAACACGATGACGCCAAGGATAAGCCTCATCAAACCCCGTCTGGGGAAGAAAGCAGTCCGGACGAAGATGCACACATCATCCCGGAAACGCACCTGGAGCAAGAGAACCTCCGCAGAAGGCTTATTGCCACAGCGAGTAGCCTGAAGAAACAAAAGCAAAGGCTTAAGGCCGCACAAGATACGCTCAACAGCAGGTGGAACAAAGTAACAAAGTATGGTGGAAGTTACCATAAAAATAGCTATCCAAAGCGCAAGCTATTACCGAAATTCGATGATGAGGCCTTAGAGCCCATACAGCCGAAGAGTGATACGGCCAACCGCCCGGATCCACCACCTTGTAAACGCGATAGAGCAGCTAACAAAATCACGCATAAGTCAACACACGATCTACGTGAGAACTTGCGTCAAAAATCCGGCGTGACTAGATCTATCTATGGATCTAGGAAGCACGCTATGGTACAAAACCAACACCGAAGACTACAACCGTCCGAACACCATGGCGCATCCCAATACAGGGGTGCCGCACACCCCTTATGTTTCACTGATGAGGTGCTGGATCACGAATTCCCAGAGGGATTCAAACCGATGAACATAGAGGCGTACGACGGGACCACAGACCCTGGAGTCTGGATAGAGGACTTCATCCTCCATATTCATATGGCTCGTGGAGACGATCTCCATGCCATTAAATACTTGCCCCTCAAGCTTAAAGGGCCAGCTCGACACTGGCTGAAAAGCCTCCCCGAAAACTCAACTAGAAGTTGGGAGGAGCTCGAGGACGCTTTTCAGGCCAATTTTCAAGGGACTTATGTCCGACCCCCGGATGCAGACGATTTAAGTCATATAATCCAACAGTCCGGAGAGTCCGCCCGAAAGCTTTGGAACAGGTTCCTCATCAAGAAGAACCAAATCGTTGACTGTCCGGACGCCGAAGCCTTAGCAGCTTTTAAACACAGCGTCCGAGACGAATGGCTCGCCAGACACCTCGGTCAAGAAATACCGAGAACAATGGCAACCCTAACAAGCCTCATGACCCGCTTTTGTGCGAGCGAGGACATCTGGTTGGCCCGTAGCAGCACCAGCGACCCAAGCACATCCGAAGTTAGGGATGGCAATGGTAAACCACGACGCAACAAAAACAAGCGTCGAAATAAAGAAGGTAGCCCAGATAACACGGCGGTAAACGCCGGATTCAGGGGCTCCCGACCAGGTCAGTGGAAAAACCCTTTCAAAGGCAGCAGAGAAGGACAATCTGGCCTAAACAAAATTCTTGACAAACTCTGTCAGATTCATGGCACCCCAGACAAACCTGCAAATCATACCCACAAAGAATGTTGGGTCTTCAAGAAAGCCAGTAAGCTAAACGCCGAACACAAAGGGGAAGAGATGCCAAGCGAAGACGAAGGATGAACCTCCCCAGCAAAGCGCCAGAGGACAGAAAAAGTTCCCACCAGAGGTTAAAACAGTAAACGTGATCCATGTGACAAAAAGGAGAAGCAACCATGCACTCCGAGGCACACACGCCATAGAGCCCGTCACCCCTAGGTTCAACCCCTGGTTGGCCTGCCCGACCACTTTTGATCGTAGGGATCATGATACAAATATCCGGCATGAAGGACTGGCGGCCTTGGTGTTAGACCCAATAATAAACGGGTAGCATTTCACACGAGTCCTCATGGACGGCGGCAGTGATCTAAATCTGATATATCAGGACATAGTGCGCAAAATGGGGATAGACCCGACACAAATAAGCCACAGTAATACTACCTTCAAGGGAGTAATACAAGTCCAAGAGGCCCGCTGTACGGGCTCTCTACTACTGGAGGTGGTATTCGGTTCTCCCAATAACTTCCAAAGCGAAAGGTTAACTTTTCACATCGCTCCATTCCGAACTGATTATCAATCACTACTCGGAAGGGTGGCTTTTGCTCGTTTTAACGCAATACCGCATTATGCCTTTCTCAAGCTTAAGATGCCCGGTCCACGTGGCATCATCATAGTTAGCGGAAATACCGAATGTTGTTTATGTACGGAAGAGGACGCGGCAGCTCTAACAGTCGCGAACTAGACGGCCTCACCAACCAGAAAAAATGGCAGGTCGTCAAGACCACGGACATGGTTAGACGAGTCCGGAGTTCCATCACATACACACGAGACGGGTTTGATGATCAAACCCTCATAAACGATACCAGGGGCTCCCCGCGTGTAATCAGGGCCAGCCTGACTCAACTTGACTTCTCCTGAATTTTGATAGTTCATTGATAATAACCAATTCTTCTTTTTTGGCACGGCAACTTTCACCTAAATTATTTCCTTTTACAGATGATAATCGTGCTACACCGGTCCAGGACACGGCACAATGGAGACACAGGTGCAGACGTGCAACAGGGACCCGCCCAAAGGTTTCTTTTTAGATTAAGACCCTGTGCAAACCTTTTTTACTGTCTCTTGTTGCTCACATCCTCTGGATACTCCACACAACCGAGAAGGATGCTGACGTTCTTGGCATGTGGCCACGTCAGGATATTGCACGTACCTGGACACATGGGGTTTCTTATTAAGGGCATTGTTCGCCCGGTATATGTTATAAAGACCAAACACCTTAGGGAGTGTTTGGCATCGCGAGTTTGGCCCTATATGCATCAGCTCCGAATCATGTCTTTGGTCAAATGTTGGGTTTGCCCGGCTCCCACGTTTTGGTACCTTACGTTCCATTATATCGGCTAAGGTAGCACTGGGAGAACTACTACGATTGTGCCCTGGTTCATCCGGACGAGCACCTTAGTAGAGAAAGCCGAAAACTGACTGTCATGATATAGCAAGAGACTGGTCAACCACTCGATGACTCAGCGGAATCTTCGGGATTCCTCCACATTAACGAAGGGCCGTTTCCCGGTCATGTACGTACGCGCCCCGTATTCAGACAAGTGCAGAAGTACCAGGGGCTATATAGTAGCTCCACCGTCAAACTCCTATGGCTAAGTGAAAGTGTTAAAGAAATATAGTCTGATTGCCTCGTTCCCTGCGCTACCACCTCCTTAACGGACCAAGACGTTGGATCAAGTGTGGATATGCATTTTTTGCAAACACCCCCGCATTATATGTGTGGGGGCGGAAGCCGATGACTGCAAACTTTCAGGTTATATACATATATACATAAACGGCCGCACAGGAGGCATCATAGTACTTTCGAGCAAAAGTATAAATACAACCTTGATAATTCAATAAAACATTGTTTTTACAATGGGAATACATGTTACTAGAACATAATATTCTTCAAGCACTGAGCCTCTATCGAACGAGCGCCTTCAAGAACTTCTTCAGAGTAGTGCTCGGCAGCTACTCGGCCTACGGCCGAACCCTGTGTCGCAACAATGGTGGCCTCCATCTCCGCCCAGTATGTCTTGACACGGGAAAAGGCCATCCGCGCACCCTCTATGCACGCCGATCTCTTTACAGCATCGATGCGTGGCACAACACCAAGGAATTGTTGCACTAAACTAAAGTAGCTATTCGGCCTTGGCCTTCCCGGCCACAGGTGATCCACAACGGACCTCATGGCAAGTCCGGACAACCTATGGAGCTCGGCCCACTCGGCCAATGGCTCATTCAACAGCAGCGGACGGATTGGAGCGTGAAACTGTGACCAGAACAGCTTTTCCACTTTGGGACCTTTCTGATCCTTGAAGTACTCAGCTGCATCAGCAGCACTTGCAGCTAAATTCATGTAGGCATCCATAGAACTCCATAGCCGGTCCAGAGGAGCATACTTCGGATCTCCGAACTTAGTCCGCAACAAGAAGGGCTTCCCAGACACGATATCTGCAGCTTGATTCAACTCCTCCTTCGTTGCTCTAATTTTGGAGTGGGCTTCATTGGCAGCCACCAGGGCCTTCTCCAGGTCCGTCGCCTTCGCCCGGTTTTCTTCTTAAAGAAGCTGGTAACGGTCAGCGACATCTTTTAACTCTATAGACATCTTGGCTATTTTTTCCTTACTCTCGCAATGCACGGCTTGTTCGGCCTTAACTCTTCGGCCGCCTTTAGAGCGGCCACATTGCTCCTCCTTGCTTGCTCCTTGGCTCGGGCAAGCTCTGCCCGAAGGGTCTCCACGGTGGCAGCTCCATCTGCAGTCACAACATATTAAAGATACTGGCATCATCCTCCCCTTACTATGTGTCGATCACCGAAAAAATCACTTACCCTGTGCCTCATCAAGACGCTTGTTGACAAGCACGATGTTGGCATCTGCCGCATCTAGTTGCCGATTTAGCTCGGCAAACCCATCACTCCGGCTAGCCACCGGAGCTTCAGCGACCTGCAAATCGAGGCGGTCTGGTTATTACCTGGGACTATGATCCTCTGTTTGCCGCTGTTTTCGATGACAAGTAGAGTCTCAGGGGCTACTATCTGCATAGGGCACACCTAACGTATGCGGTACTATAAAAACATACACTATTTCACGTACCTTGAAGCCTTTCAGTAGACTCATAAAGGCTTCATGCAAACTGCTTTCAGCGGATGAAATCCTTTCAATTACCGTACCCATTAGCGTACGATGCGCTTCCGAGACGGCCGCTTGCCCCAGAAGATCCTTCAGCGCGTCCGACCGCACACTGTACGGACCCTTGCTGTCGCTCTCCTTAGGAGCCGGATACTGGGGATCTCGGGTAGCCATAGGGTTGTCCTCTGGCCTTAGTGGATCCGGAGATGCCCTTCACGACGACACTTCAAGGTCGCCCACTGTAACACCCACGATGCGGATATATCTCTCATGTGTCGGAGCACGACTTAGAGGCATAACCGCATAGTAGGCATGTCACAAGAGGGGTAATCTTTACACATCCCATGTACTGAATAAGAATGGGATAAAGAGCTGGCTTACAATCGCCACTTCACACAATACATAAATATATCATTACATCATCCAGATACAAACAAGGTCCGACTACGGAACCAAATAAAGAAAGACAACCCCTAATGCAAAAGATCCCCGATCGCCCCGACTGGGCTCCACTACTGATAAACTGGAAGCGAAACAACACAACGAACACGATCTTCATCGAGCTCCCACTTGAGCTCAGTTGCGTCATCTGCACTGGTAACATCGGCACCTACAACTGTTTGGAAGTATCTGTGAGTCACGGGGACTCAGCAATCTCACACCCGCGAGATCAAGACTATTTAAACTTATGGGTAGGAAAGGGGCAATGAGGTGGAGCTGCATCAAGCACTAAGCATATATGGTGGCTAGCTTACGCAAATAAGAGCGAGAAGAGCAGCAAAGCGCGGTTGTGAACTAGAAGTGATCAAGAAGTGATCCTGAAACTATTTACGTTCATACATAACTCCAAAACCGTGTTCACTTCCCGGACTCCGCTGGAAAGAGACCATCACGGCTACACACGCGGTTGATGCATTTTAATTGAGTTAAGTGTCAAGTTTTCTACAACCCGACATTAACAAATTCCCATCTGCCCATAACCGCGGGCACGGCTTTTGAAAGTTCAAACCCTGCAGGGGTGTCCCAACTTAGCCCATCACAAGCTCTCATGGTCAACGAAGGATATTCCTTCTCCCAGGAAGACCCGATCAGACTCGGAATCCCGGTTACAAGACATTTCGACAATGGTAAAACAAGACCAGCAAGACCGCCTGATGCGCCGACATCCCGATAGGAGGTGCACATATCTCGTTCTCAGGGCAACACCGGATGAACACTACGTACAACTAAAACCAACCCTCAAGTTTCCCCGAGGTGGCGCTGCAAGTGGCTCTGTTTCGGACCAACACTTAGAGAAGCACTAGCCCCGGGGGGTTAAAATAAAGATGACCCTCAGGAGCGCGACTCCCAAGGAAAAGTAGGTGGTGGTGAGGCAAATGGTAAAACCAAGGTTGGGCCTTGCTGGAGAGTTTTATTCAAAGTGAACTATCAAGGGGTCCCCATAACACCCAACCATGTAAGGAACGCAAAATTAAGGAACATAACACCGATATGACAAAAACTAGGGCGGCAAGAGTGGAACAAAACACCAAGCATAAGGCCGAGCCTTCCACCCTTTACCAAGTATATAGATGCATTAATTAAATAAGAGATATTGTGATATCCCAACATATCCATGTTCCAACATGGAACAAACTTCATCTTCACCTGCAACTAACAACGTTATAAGAGGGGCTGAACAAAGCGGGAACATAGCCAAACAGCGGTTTGCTAGGAAAGGTGGGTTAGAGGCTTGACATGGCAATATGGGAGGCAGGATATAGCAAGTGGTAGGTATCGCGACATAGCAATAGAGCGAACAACTAGCAAGCAAAGATAGAAGTGATTTCGAGGGTATGGTCATCTTGCCTGAGATCCCGCAAGGAAGAAGAACGAGTCCATGAAGAAGACAAACAGACGTAGTCAAACGGATCCTCACAAACGCAACGTTATCGGAACCAACCCGAAGAAGCCACACCAGAAAGAAGCAAACAACATAGTAAACAACCACCACATAATCATGGCATGATGCACAACCAAGTATGATGCATGTCCGGTTTAATGAAGCATGGCATGGCAAAGTGCATAAGGAAAACTACAAGTTAAGTGGAGCTCAATATGCAACGAGTTGCATATTGAAGGAACACCACATCAATTATTTAGTTCTCTTCCGTTTATGTACTCAACAAAATTAGATGTTGTTAACCATGGCAAGGGGTGAAGCATTAGTAAACTAACTATCTAGTCAAGTTTAAATGAGGCTGGAAATAACAAACAATAATTCCGGTAAAACCCCATATGCATATTTTAAGGTTTGGTACTGTTCTGCCCTAAAGCAAATTTTAGAGTTTTTAAACATACAAAGTAATGTCACCATGTTAAACCAGGCATTTTTCTACCCCATTTACGTATAAAGTTTATTAAATTTGGAGCTACAGCTATTAAGTTATGAAATAAAGCATTTTAACATGTCATAGGAGAAAATTTAACCAAACAGCATTATAAACATTTCAAACATGCATGAAAATTGGATATTGTGAAACTAGATGAAATTCTAGTCAAGTTACATATATATTTTGTTTTAAACCGATGCATGGTTAAGAAGTTATTATATGCATGATGTTTAGGGGTTTTTCTGCAAATCTGTCAACTCTGGAAAAAATAACTAAATTCACAGCTCTGGGAAAAAAACCTAAACAGGCCGAATCTAGTTGGCCCGATAGAGAGAAGGGTTGTTGCTCACATGGGCCAAGCCCATTCGGGGAAGAGGCTTGGCAGGCCGGATCTTGAGGGGAAGCAGGCTGGGCCTTGAGGCGCTGCAAGAGGAGGCCCACGTACGGTGTGGCTGCGGTCAACGCAGAACGAGCGGGGAGCGCGAGGTTCAGAGTGGCGGCGCTGACCACGCGAGGCATGGGCACCTCGTCCTCCCCGTAGAACGAAGTAGAGGAGGGGCTGGAGATGGCCGCCGGCGACAACTGGCGCGGGCAAGCGGGGCGAGGCGGAGGGACTTGGCGCTCTGGCCGTTGCTAGAGACGACGAGGAAGCCGAGTCCGGCGTGGAGCAGGGAACTTAGCGCGGCGGCGGCTAGCCTGGGGTCTCCGGTGACGACGAGGCCGGTCTTCGGAGGCGCGACGACGAGGCCGAGGAAACTAGGGCGGCAAGTCAAACCTAGCTTGAGGCGTCCATGGCTCCAGGTGCGGGCGCAAGAGGAGTTCAGGTCGGAGGCGCGAAGGCGTTTGGGGATGGAGCTCCTGTCGTTGCTGGACAGAGGGAAACAGAGGTTAGGAAGGAGATAAAGAAAGGAAGGGAGGATGAGGAACGTTGGTGCTCAACTGTGGCAGTGTCGATGGTCACCGCCGAGGTCGAGGCGGGGCACGCTCTGGCGGACGGACGACCTGGCAACGCGCGGGCGAGGTAGTGCTGACAAGGCAGCGACGTGAGGAGGTTGAGGAAGAGCTCGGGGATGCTCTCCTATTGCGGCAAGGGAGGAGCATGGCGCAAGGGCTCCTCGGGCTCATGGATTGGTGGTACGGCGATGGAGATCCGACGATGAGGTGGAGCAGGGGCGCGGGAGAAGGGGCTCAAGCTCCTGGAGCTTGGCGAAGACAGCATGGAGCCCTCGAGCGGGAGAGCCTATGGGCGCGGAGGAGCTCCACTCCTCTAGATCGAACAGAACAGGGAGGAGGTGGTTGTTTGCGGTT
The DNA here is from genome assembly GCF_018294505.1 of Triticum aestivum. Taxonomy (NCBI): domain Eukaryota; kingdom Viridiplantae; phylum Streptophyta; class Magnoliopsida; order Poales; family Poaceae; genus Triticum; species Triticum aestivum. The sequence continues at coordinate 483,429,138 of NC_057800.1, forward strand.
CTGGAGGGGATCGAGGGATGCTCGAAGGAGCTAGCTGGTTGGGTGAGAAGGGGATCTAGGAGGATCCCGATGGAGATGGTGAGTGGGTGGCGGCGACGCGATGGGAAAAGATGGATGGGACAGATCCTAGGACTAGGGTTTGGACGTATATATACATCGCATGGATTAGATTAGGGGCTATCTCGTCCCTCCGATCGTAATCGGGCGGACGAGAATAAATAGCTTAGAGGAGCCCAACAAAGAATCGGAGATGTTTTGTATATGTTTGGGGATGTTCCGGACCCAACGGTGATGACTATCCGGGTCGGGTTCGGGACAGTTTTCAGACGCGCGCGAGGAGGGCCGCGGGCTAACGAGAGAGGTTAGGTTGGGCCTGGCAGTGAGTGATGGTGGGCTGTGCAGAAAGCCTTGGGCTGAGAGAAGAGAAGAAAGAGACCCGACGACTGTTTCCGGAGACCGAAAACGTCCGACGTTTGACCGGCTATACTGCAGCTATAGTTATCCGTTGGGGCGTCAAACGGACTCCGAATGCGGTGAAACTTGGCGGGCGGTCTACTGACAACATAACAACATCGCACGCCAACTTTCAACCCATTCCGAGAACATTTTCTGGCCACTTATAAAATAATATTTCGGACATGCCACGGGCGCGTGCAAGTGTGTCTGGGCTCAGAACGGACAACGGACGGAACTGGGGGAACCCGGACGGATGCAAGTTTTGAAAACATGATGATGCAATGCGGATGATGACATGGCAAGATGCGACACACAAGCAAATGACAAGGCAACAACAACGAATCACTGGAGGATACCTGGCGCGTCGGTCTCGGGGCGTCATACCCGCTTCATGAGGCGGGGTGTCGAGGGGGGGGGGGCGTTTCACTCTCCATCATCTCCGGAAGATCCCCCGAAGATGAACTTTGTCGAGACAGGCTACGATCCGGACTACAATTTATAAACATTGGTTATTGTCTTCGGAAGTAAGGTAGGATGTTTCCACTATAAGTACTTTTTGACTACTTACAGCTCGGTAGAGGGCTGATCCCCGCGCGGATATTGTGCGGCAAGAATACCCTCCGAGGCAGGACCCTCTGATGAAGATTTCTTCTCCCGTTTGGAAACCTTAGTTTCCAGATCTTCAGAGGTAGTCCTCTTCCTTCCCCGGGGAGCGAGAATGTCAGACTCTTCCCTTTGGTTGTCCTCCCTCGCGGAGGCGCTCATTCCCCCGGCTGGAATAAATAGCGAGTGAGGCCCGCTTTCGCCCTCTCTATTCCCCCCATCATCTTCCTTTGAAGGCACTTGATACGGCGCCGGCTCGAGCATCTTGTCCAGTACCGGATTGTCCAAGCCCTCAGGAAGGGGGGCCGAACACCTGATCATCATTGCCTTTGTTATCCAGTCCTGGTCAAAGAGCGGCTCTTTAGAATGATGCCATGATGAATAAAAGGACAGCAGGTTCGGCATGGGATTACTTACTAGGGCAGCGGGGCGGTTCCAGCTCAGACCCACGTCCTCGGTGGTGTCCGGACACTCTATTTGGGGTCCGAAGAACGATTTGTATATCTCTTCGAGCGTTATGCCGAGGAAATGCTGAATAGCTCATGGTCCTTCCGGGTTGAATTCCCACATGCGGAGGGGCCGACGTTTGCAAGGCTGGATTCGATGAACTAGCATAACTTGCATTACCATAACCAGACTGAAATCTCTCTCAAAGAGATCTCGGATGCGGCTCTGTAGTATTGGCACGTCCTTTGCTAGACCCCAGCTCAGCCCCCTGCTGATCCATGACATCAGTTGTGGTTGGGGGCCCGAGCGAAAGGTGGGGGCAGCTACCCACTTGGCACTTTGGGGAGCTGTGACGTAAAACCACTCCCGCTGCCACAATCCGGACACCCCTGGGTAGGAACCCTCTGGCCATTGAGCGTCAGTGATTTTGCTTATTAAAGCACCTCCACACGCTGCGTGCTGCCCCTCGATCATCTTTAGCTTCACATCAAAGGTCTTGAGCCACAGGCCGAAGTGAGGGGTAATGCGGAGGAAGGCCTCACATACGATAATAAATGACGAGATGTGAGGAAGGGAATCCGGGGCCAGATCGTGAAATTCCAGCCCGTAATAGAACATAAGACCCCTAACAAAGGAATCTAGAGTGAGGCCTAGTCCTCGGAGGAAGTGGGAGACGAACACAACGCTCTCGTTGTGTTCGGGAGTAGGGACGACCTGCCCTCGGGCGGGCAGCCTATGCGAAATTTTGGTGGTCAGATATCTGGCCTCTCTCAACTTCTTGATGTCCTCCTCTGTGATGGAGGAAGGCATCCACCGACCTTGAAGGTTGGATCCAGACATAGTTGAAGGTCCGAAGCACCTGACCTGAGCTTTGGGTGTTAGAACTCGAGGTGGGGGAAGGATTCGATTGAGCGCGGGAGGGAAAAAAGAAAAGGCCTTGTCCCCTTTATAAAGAGGGTGAATATCAGGCGTCCTCCTCGTGGCCGTTTGGGACTTGCCTAAGATCTAGGAGTCATACCAACAGGCACGGTTGGGTTACCCACGTTTGTATTGATGAGAATCCCGTGATAAGGGGGACACGATCTCTGCTTTGACAAGACATGTCAAGAAAACTGCCTCGCGATATGTGCGGAGCTGGTTGAGAAAAACGGTTCGAATAATAACAGGGCCATGGCGTCATGTCATACTGTCAACACGTGTCAGCAGATTAGATTTGTGGAAATATTATTCTCTCGACAGTGGTATGTGGATATTTTGCAGGGTCGGACACTGTCCTTGTATTCAAACTCTTCCATGGTGTATTCGGAGGAGGAACCCGCCTTGCAATGCTGAAGACAACACTACGCGCCGGACTCATCGTCATTGAAGCCTGGTTCAGGGGCTACCGAGGGAGTCCTGGATTAGGGGGTCTCCGGACAGCCGGACTATATCCTTTGGCCGGACTGCTGGACTATGAAGATACGAGATTGAAGACTTCGTCCCGTGTTCGATGGGACTCTACTTGGCATGGAAGGCAATCTAGGCAATACGGATATGTATATGTCCTCCTTTGTAACCGACCTTGTGTAACCCTAGCCCCCTTCGGTGTCTATATAAACCGGAGGGTTTTAGTCCGTAGGACAACATACAATCATACCATAGGCTAGCTTCTAGGGTTTAGCCTCTCTGATCTCGTGGTAGATCAACTCTTGTACTACTCATATTATCAAGAACAATCAAGCAGGACGTAGGGTATTACCTCCATCAAGAGGGCCCGAACCTGGGTAAACATCGTGTCCCCTGCCTCCTGTTACAATCCACCTTAGACGCATAGTTCGGGACCCCCTACCCGAGACCCGCCGGTTTTGACACCGACAGCTGGCGTCCCCTTTCCCTCTTTTGTGTCGTCTTGGTGACTGGTTGGCTCAAAGGAGGTCGAGGGTGGCGCAAGGCGGGACCCTCGCCTGGCGATATGAAGCAAGGCCGGTACCTGTGAAGAAGGCACAATGCCTGTGAAGCTCGCCACCCGTGACACTCTCACGTAATAATGAGTTGGGGCTGTACACGCCCCGGAGTCTCAGGAGCGCCGGTCTCAGGCCCTGGGGCTCCCTCCCACGCCTAGTGGCAGCACTTAGCTCCGCGCTGGTGAGAAGACTTGAAGACCCGAAGACTAGACTAGGTGCCGGACGCGGCCTTTTGCTTTGGATCTCTCTTTCTGTGGCTTTGCTTTCTGAATCTGGACTTAAGTTGAAGCTGAATTTTTATCGATGCGCACGGGGGGTGCCTTTTCTCGTTCGAGCCATTTCTTGCCTTCTGGATCTTGTTTGGTTTGGGACTCATGTCCATCGCCTTTCCCTCGCCAAGCTCCTCGCGAGCCAGACCGCGCAAAGCACACGCTCGTCAAGCACGCGCAAGCACTGCGCCTGGTGCTCACCTCTTACGGGGCCCCCTCAAACGTGGCGATAAGCTCCGCAGGATTGTCAGGAACTCGTCGCCTCATGACCCAACCCTAAGCTGGCGCTGACTAAGGTAAACCACGTGGGGGAGCTCACCCCCAGCTTCATGAGCTCACGAGGACACATACCCACATCGCATAGGAAAGTAAATACTGCAATTTGCTTATACGAGGGGCTCCCCCTCTCAAAATTCTCTTACAAGTCTTCCAAGGGCCATGCTCGAGTTTTGCGTGCAGGATAAAACAACAAGAGAACATGGGATCAGCCAGAGATATCACTCACCACATGCGGACGTGTCACTCGCGTCGCCGCCATCTTCGTCGGTATCGTCGCCACCATCGGCGACACCCCCATCGCCGTCGTTGACCACGTCACCTTCGTTTGCGACGACCACCACCGCGTCATCCTCCGAGGTGAAGGCCCTAACCAACGCGTCGACATGGCCCTCTACCCAATGCGCCAGGTCGCCCCGGACTACCGTGGGTACGGGGGCAATGGCGGTGTCGAAGTCGAAGTTGGGGTCGGCATTCAGAAGGTGGCTGAAGACATGAGAGAAGGTGCACTGAAGCAGGCCACGACCCCTCTCCTCCACAAGCTGTCGAGCTCTGGCAGATTGAGCCTCCAGGCGTGTCACCACCTCAATCAAGAAGGTCAGGTGGCTGGCGTAGTCATTCGAGTGAGGGGACGGGGCGTTCTCGTCGCAGATGTAACCCAGGGCGGTGTTGGCCTTGTTCTGAAGGTCTTGGAGCATAGGAGCATGCTCGCGCTCCAGCGTTTGGCGTTGGAGCACTTCCTGTTGGGGAACGTAGCAGAAAACAAAAAAAAATTCCTACGGTTTCACCAAGATCCATCTAGGAGTTCATCTAGCAACGAGTGATTGGATTGCATCTACATACCTTTGTAGATCACGCGCGGAAGCGTTCAAAGAACGGGGATGAGGAAGGCGTACTCGACGTGATCCAAATCACCGGAGATCCTAGCGCCGAACGGACGGCACCTCCGCGTTCAACACACGTACGGTAAGCATAACGTCTCCTTCTTCTTGATCCAGTAAGGGGAAAGGAGAGGTTGAGGAAGATGGCTCCAACAGCAGCACGACGGCGTGGTGGTGGTGGAGCTGCAGTACTCCGGCAGGGCTTCGCCAAGCACTATGGAGGAGGAGGGTGTGTTGGAGAGGGAGAGGGAGGCACCAAAGGCGTGGTATGAGAGGCCCTCCTTCCCCACTATATATAGGGAGTCCTAGGGGGGTGCGGCCAAGGGAGGAATCCCTCCTCCCCAAGGCACCTAGGAGGTGCCTTCCCCCTTTAGGACTCTTCCCTTCTTGAACCCTAGGCGCATGGGCCTCTTGGGGCTGGTGCCCTTGGCCCATGTAGGCCAAGGCGCACACCCCTACATCCCATGTGGCCCCCCGGGGCAGGTGGCCCCACCTGGTGGACCCCCGGGACCCTTCCGGTGGTCCCGGTACAATACCGGTGACCCCGAAACTTGTCCCGATGGCCGAAATAGCACTTCCTATATATAATTCTTTACCTCTGGACCATTCCAGAACTCCTCGTGACGTCCGGGATCTCATCCGGGACTCCAAACAACATTCGGGTTACTGCATATACATATCCCTACAACCCTAGCGTCACCGAACCTTAAGTGTGTAGACCCTACGGGTTCGGGAGAAATGTAGACATGATCGAGATCGCTCTCCGATCAATAACCAACAGCGGGATCTGGATACCCATGTTGGCTCCCACATGCTCCTCGATGATCTCATCGGATGAACCACGATGTCGAGGATTCAAGCAACCCCGTATGCAATTCCCTTTGTCAATCGGTATGTTACTTGCCCGAGATTTGATCGTCGGTGTCCCAATACCTCGTTCATTCTCGTTGCCGGCAAGTCACTTTACTCGTACCGTAATGCATGATCCCGTGACCAGACACTTGGTCACTTTGAGCTCATAATGATGATGCATTACCGAGTGGGCCCGTTGATACCTCTCCGTCATACGGAGTGACAAATCCCAGTCTTGATCCGTGTCAACCCAACAGACACTTTCAGAGATACCCGTAGTATACCTTTATAGTCACCCAGTTACGTTGTGACGTTTGGCACACCCAAAGCACTCCTACGGTATCCAGGAGTTACACGATCTCATGGTCTAAGAAAAAGATACTTGACATTGGAAAACTCTAGCAAACGAACTATACGATCTTATGCTATGTTTAGGATTGGGTCTTGTCCATCACATCATTCTCCTAATGATGTGATCTCGTCATCAATGACATCCAATGTCCATAGTCAGGAAACCATGACTATCTGTTGATCAACGAGCTAGTCAACTAGAGGCTTACTAGGGACATGTTGGTGTCTATTATTCACACATGTATTACGATTTCCGGATAACACAATTATAGCATGAATAAAGACAATTATCATGAACAAGGAAATATAATAATAATGCTTTTATTATTGCCTCTAGGGAATATTTCCAACACTTCCTCCCTGTTTTGCCATGCGACGGCCTCAGCATCATCAACTCATTTCTGGAGGGAAAGCAGCTCGGCGTGGGCGGAGGCCAAGTCTGCCTGCGCCGTAACCAGGGCAGCGGCTGTGGCCTCCGCACGCTTCTCGGCCTCGTCCAACCTAGGCCCGAGGGCGGCGGCCCTGCCCGCACCCTCCAGACCGGCGAGCTTTAGCTTCAAGTCGTACCTGCCCTCCAGACCTGCGCAAACCTCGTCCACCCGGCGGTTGATCTCCTCCTCGACTCTGGCTTCGCGGGCCCCGACAGCATCTTCTGCTTGGGCAACTTGGCGTTCCCTCATCTCTAGTCGCTCGAGCTCGAGGCTGTGCTCCACGGCTTCCAGGGCCAGCGTCTCCTCGCGCTTCCGGACCTCCTCTTCCTCCACGGGCGTCCCCCTCAGCGATGCAAGAGCGGCCCCACGCGCCTCCACCTACTGCTCAAGGGACACACTCCAGGCCTGAAGCCCCCACGCGCACTCCTTTGCAGCCTCGCGACGGCGATCGGCCTCACGAGCTTCTTCTAAAGCTCACGAGCGGGCCTCATTGGCAATCTTGAGGGACGCCTCGGCCTTCGCGTTCTCGAGGTCACACTGATAGCGACCAAGGTTGATGGCCACTCGCAGCTTGCGCCGCTCCTCCGCCACCCGAAGACCTTCAGCCTCAAGACGCGAGTCGACACCAGCAAGCTCTTCATCGAGGCGGCTCATCGCGTCCATTGCCTCCTGGAAGAGCTCGTGACGGACTATGCTGCGCCCGCGCTCGAGCTCGAACGCTCGACCCACCTCGTCCTCCACCTCGGGGGCTACGGGTGGAGCATCAAGTGGCGCGCCACCTCCCGGTTGGGGGCTGGGGGCTGGCGCCGTGCCTGACGTCAGCCCATCCTCGCGAGGAGTCCGCGGCGTGGATTCCGGGGGCGACGGCTCGCGTCGCCGTGGCGCGGCGACCCCGAGCACGGCGCTGGCGGCGCTGCTCGTCGCCCCGCCCTCCTGAGCCCTCGGCTTGGGCGTACAGGGGTAGCAGATACCCTGGAGGAGGCCGCTCGCACCAAGGCCTCGCCACCACCTGCATCGCCGCTTCTTCATGGCGATGGATCAAACTCTTCTTCGGCGGAAGTGGCTCCGGGAAATCATGGGGAGCCTTCCCCTTCTCTTCGGTGGAGAACCTTCTGATAGGCGCCATTGGAGCAAGTGGTGGAGCGAGGAAGAAGAATCTAGGAGCGGAGTGAGGAAGAAGAAGCAGCAAGCGAAGTAGAGATGGCCGACGGGGGCTCCGCTCCCTACCCATTTATAGCAAGAGAAGGCCAACCAGCACCTCCCACGATCGCAGGTAATGATGGTTTCCATTGCATGTCGCAGGGACTTGTCAAGTCATGCAGTTTCCAAGGCAGCATGGGGAAGCGGAGACGCCCACGTCCAATCAACCGCCATGCGTCAATCGAGGTCGCAGGCTTTTGGGGCCCACGGTGCTTCGTGCTTGGCCCTTGGCTTCGCCGCGAAGCCAAGCCCGAGCGCACCTTGGGCCCGGGGGCTACTGTCGGTGTCCTGGGAACGGGGGTCCCCAGACTTGCCTGCCTGCGGCCTACGGCGTGGCTGAGCCAGCAGGCCGTACGGCCCATCTTCACCAACAAGGCACCCAAGACCCTCGCGAGGGGCCCAGCCTCGCGAGGCAGACGACATGATACCTCCTCTCGAGTGGCCTAGTCAGGCAGGCTCACAAGGAGCGGAGATATCAAGGCGAGGCGAACCTCACGAGGCTCTCATGACGTGAGCCATGACGGTCAACACTAGGCGGGCGCCAGCGCACACATCGTCCTTGTTTCCTCTTTGGTGCAAAGGAGACAAGCACAGCCGCGGAGTACCAAGGCCTCAGCCAAAGGTTGCCATTTCGGTGCAACAAGAACAAGACCAGAAGGACGGCAAGACGGAGGTCATTGTGGAGCCCAAGACAGCGTCACCACCAGAGCCTTTCGCAGGCGGAGACCGCCTTTTGTCAGGATGGCTTGTACTAACTACCCCCCTTCAAATTTGCCCGCCATTGTTGGCTCCCTTCCCGCTCAACATTTGGGAAGAGGACCAGGGCCTCTATAAGTAGGACTAGCCACCACCATAGAGAGGGGAGAGAGGGAGAGAAAAAAGGGGGATCAGAAACAGAAGGAAGAAGGAGGGGCGAGGAGACGGCATGTTAGATACCTCTCTCACCCACACAAGTAGCCACGCACAAGAACACCTCAACCCGAGGAGGTTGTTCTTCCCCCTTGTATTGTTCATCATCCGCCCAAGAGGCAATCCACCACCAACACACTAGAGTAGGGTGTTACACCACAACGGTGGCCCGAACCAGTATAAATCTTGTGTCTTTCTGTGTTGCGAGTTCGTCGAGTTCATCCATGAGATCTTAGTGAGCTAGGGCATAGATTGGTATGAGGGAAAGACTTCGCGTGCACCCTAGTGTTCGAACCTTAAGGGTTTGCCGGAACCCCACATCCGACAACGACTTTCTCTTGAAAACTGTTTGCGTTAGGCCACCTTGCACAAACGTTTACCACATAGAAACTATGTGTGATGGACAACCTTTGCCACACAGTTTCTTCTATGGACTGTGTGAGATGCATTCAATAACGCAAACGATAAAATTGTTAATATCCTCTACAATAGCAACGCTATCACAAACGATTTAACAGGAAAAATTATGTGTGATGTACCGTGAACGGAAACGTTTTCCTTGGAGCGACTGTGTGGGATGTACATACGAACGAAAACGTTTAGCGAGGATTGACTATGTGGGATATACTTGTGACAAGAAACAATTTCGCATGTATAATTGTATTTTTTTAGCTCTACTATACGTATTTCCGTATTTGAGCGCTCGCTGGTCGCACACGAACTCGAGCGTGTGTGCCAGGAAGGCATATTGTTGGGGAACGCAATAATTTCAAAATTTTCCTGTGCACACGCAAGATCATGGTGATGCATAGCAATGAGAGGGAAGAGTGTTGTCTACGTACCCTAGTAGACCGTAAGCGGAAGTGTTATGACAACGCGGTTGATGTAGTCGTATGTCTTCACGATTGACCGATCCTAGCACCGAAGGTACGACACCTCCGCGATTTGCACACGTTCGGCTCGGTGACGTCCCACAAACTCACGATCTAGTAGAGTGTCGAGGGAGAGCTTCATCAGCACGACGACGTGATGACGATGATGATGGTGCTATCGGAATAGGGCTTCGCCTAAGCAATGCTACGATATGACCGAGGTGGATTCACTACAAAAAAATACACTTCTGTGATGATACGTGTTTGTCACAGTAGGTCACGTTTTCTGTCATGCATGTACATCCATGACAATTTTATGACAGAATCAAGATAGTCATACCTGTGCTGTCGTACAAGTGTTCCAAGACATTACCAAAATTATCATCACGGAAGTGTCCACTTCCATGACGATAAATTGCGCGTCACAGAAGTGCTTTCGTCAAGGGTGACTGACACGTGGCATCCACCGTAACGGAACACCGTTAAGCTACCGGGTCCAGTTTTGGATCCGATAACCCGTTAACAGCCCCGACCAATGGGGATTTTCCACGTGTAAAATCATCATTGGCTGGGGGAAACACGCGTCGCCTCACCATTGGGACAGATGTCATCCACTCATTGGACCCAAAGCGCCTATGATATGTCGACATGTGGCACGGCCCAACAGAGGCCCATTCCTATGAAAAGGCTGACCCGTTTGACTTGGTCAAAAGGTGGTGGGCCGGCCCACGATGAGCTTGTTAACGACCTGTTCGCATATAGCCCATTTACAGCCCGCTAACCTAGGGCCCGTTTATGGCCTATCCGAACGGTAGCGTCATATGGGCCGTCCAATATAATTCCAGCCCGTTTTAACTTCCGGCCCATGAAGTCTTTCGGCCCATATGAGGCCCTTAGTAACCCTCGGCCCATTAACGTCCCGTGGTAAAACTGGTCCGTAATAAATAGTGTATCACTTTATACACATTAACGACCCATTATTCCATTGGGCCATTTCAAGCCCATGTTATCTTTCGGCCTTCTTAGGGCCCATTTATTCTTGGGCTCATTTCCAGCATTCGTTTACTTTCGGCCCGTTACTGTCATTTTCTGCTTGTGGGCCCAATTCAGCCCGTGGTTACAGTCGGCCCATTTGTGGCCCGTTAATACGTTGGGCCGTTTTCACAGCGTCATCAAATACGACCGATTAACGACGTCCCATTATGGTTGGCCCATGAACGGACGATTTCAACTTGAGCCCATTTACGGCCATAATGTGGTCTGTTATTGGCCCATGTTTGGCCAACCGATCATACGGCCCGTAGAAGGCCCATTGATGATACGGCCCATAGAAGGCCCATTGTGTCTATGGCCCGTATAAGGCCCATTGTTTCTACGCCCCGTAGAAGGCCCATTGTTTCTATGGCCCTTAGAAGGCCCATTGTTTCTACGGCCCATAGGAGGCCCATGTTAACTACAGTAAATATGTAGCCCATGGTTAATGTGGCCTAGTTTAAAAAAATAGGTTAGTGGCCACTAGAAAACCACGGAAAAATAATTGCAGTGGCTACAAGAAAACAAATAAAAAAGACAATAAGGAAATAAATAAGCAAGCAACTTACGCTAGGCTATCACGGCTATTACACATATTACATCCATTGGGCATCAAAGTTTGCCACCAGTGCAAATATAGGGAACAAAGCAGCATATAAACGCCGCAGCAAAACAAGTCCAGAACTAAAACCACTTCAGAAGAGCTCAAGAAACAATATCCTGGGTACCCATAATGCTGGCAAGATGCTTAGCAAGCTTATTAACTTTCTCTTGTTTGGCGCTTAAATCCTCCAGCACTTGCTGTTGCACCAGAAAGTATGCATCTGAATTCTGCAGGGACTTCCTCAGTCACTCGGCTTCCTGTCGCATAACATCTGATCGATGTCTTTCAACTTGAAGTAGAGACTCAATAAGCCGAACTGATTCAGGCAACGAGTTAGAAGAGCTGGTGCCAGCAGTAGTAGCTAGTAACTCGAACACTACATCAAGACAGGACTTTGGGGTTGTCTCAGTGTCTTCACTATAGTTTTTATCATCTTTCTTGGAGACCAATAGGGATGCCTCACTATCTTTAACCTTATCTGCATTACTTCCTTTACCATTGCATAATGGGGTACTCTTCTCCAATATTTTATCTGCATTCTAAAAGAGAAACAAACAAACACATCACATGTTTACAATATAGTATATGAAACTCATTTTGGTAAACCAGTTCAGTAGTATGGTGGACAGGATAACGGCATGAAACAAACATATATCTATGTAGTATGGTCACTGTATGGTCTATATCATTCTAGTTTATGTTGCCAAATCAAGATAGATACAGTTCGAATCATATCTATTTAAGACAACGAAGCATAGACAGAATATAAGTGTGGGAAACTACACAACAATAACAACACTTGTAATGTGCATGACATGAGAACATAACGGTTTATTCAATTGAAATTGAAATCAACATAGAGCAAGTTACGACAGCAAACACGTTAAAGAAACAGGTTTAAGACATACCTGTTGCGCCATTGGAGTTTCAATTGCATCCTTCAAATTTGAAATTAGTTGGTATGAGTAAATACAGTGATGCAAGAGCAAAGTAGTATGAACCATAGCTACAGAACTTGACCTGAGAACAATTCTTCTTCTGCTTTAAGCGTTGACTTGTGGTTTGGAGTGGTGGTCCTCGTGCTTTGGGCACTGCAGTTGCCTTACTAACTGCTCGTGTTTGGGTGCTATGTGGTGGAGATGGTGCTGTGTCAATGGGAACTGGGTTACTATCTGTTGGGGTTGGGGTTAGAAGGGGTGTAGCTGGTTCTCTGTCCAACTGGGTAGGGGTACAATCTGCGTGAGTCTGGGTTATGTGTGGTGGGGCTGGTTCTTGGGCAAGTACAACTGTGGTTCTATCTCCATCGACAGGTAGCACGATCTTTCTGAAGACCGTGTTTTTACTCCCACGGATACTTCCATCACCCCCTCCAATTGAAATGGCTGATAAACAAGAAATGTAATTGAATGTATAGACATTGTAAGATAGACAGGTGCAATGGATAGTAGGGAAGAAAACAGGGCATGAAATAATTCACATTTATGTTGTCTAACCAAATAGAATAGCAGGACATAATTTCACATATATGATGGCTAATTAAACAGGATAGCATGACACAATTTCACATGTATGATGGCTAACTAAACAGGATAGAATGGCATACTTCAAAATATGATGACTATGTAAACATGATGACATGATATAACTATACGATGTGTCTATTAAAGTGGTTGGCATGCCATAAATCACAAACATGCCATCGATGGAAACATGATGGCATGATATAATTCACGGATAGAATGACATAATTCAAAAGATGATGACTATGTGAACAGGATGAGATGATATAACTATATTATGTCTTTAGAAAATGGGTTGGCATGCCATAATTCAGATACATGTTGTCTATGTAAACATCATGGCATGATATAATTCAAATATATGATTTATATACTAAGGAAGTGAGCAGAGGGCAATCACATATATGATGTGTCAACTAAGGAGATGGCATTCAATATCGTGTATATGATGTAAAAACTAAGCATTGCAATACAACATATGCATGATATGAGTAATATAACCCTGCCAAGTTTGAGCATACACCTCAGGGGGATAATAGGACTGGTCATCTACCTCTGAATCCTCCTCTGAAGAGCTATCTATAACCAGCAAGATATCTGCTTCAGCAGGTAGCATTGTCTGCTCTGAAGACCTTGTTTTCACTCCAGATTTCTCCATCACCAATTCAAATGGCTGATGCACAGGAAGAGCAGTTGAATATACAAACATTGTCGACAAAAGCAATGAGAAATACAAAAAAGGACGACATGATATAATTCACATATATGACGCTTGGTAAACAACATGGCATTGCATAATTCACATATATAATGCCTTGCAACAAGATAGCATTGCATAATTCACATATATAATGTCTTGCAGCAAGATGGCATTGCATAATTCATATATGTGGTAATTAGACACTAAATAGGCGGCATTCACACAAACCATGTCTAAACTAAGCAAATGACATAGCAATGCAAGATACCATACACACGATATGAGCAACATAACCCTGCCAAGTTCGAGCATGCACCTCGGGGGGGAAATAGGACTAGTCATCTGTCTCCGAATCCTCCTCTGAGGAGCTATCTGTAACCAGCAAGACATGCACTTCGTCAGATAGTATTGTCTGCTCTGAAGACCTTGTTTCCACTCCAGATTTTTCCATGACCGTGCCGAATGGCTGATGCACAGGAAGAGTAATTGAATGTACTAAAATTGTTGACAAATTTAACACATAATAAAAAATGATGTCATGATATAATTCACATATAAGATGACTGGCTAACCATGGTGGCATTGCAAAATTCACATATATGATGCCTGGCTAAACAAGATGGCATTGCATGATTCACATATACGATAAAGAAACTAAACAGATGGCATTGACACAAATCATGTCTAAACTAAGCAGATGACATCTTTGATGTATACAGTAAGCAATGCAAGGCACCATATGCATTCTATCACCAATATCAGCATGCCAAGTTAGAGCGAAGACCTCATGGGGTAAATAGGAGTAGTCTTCTGCTTCTGAATCCCCCTCAGAATAGTTATCTTCCTCTTGATTACGATCTGAAATGGGTGGAGGGGGGCTGCCTTTGCGTTCACCATGGAGCGACGTCTACATGAAATTTTATTGCCATGCAAGGCTCGTCTCTTTTGCTCTACATGTTCAGTTCCATTGTCTACAATAACTGACATGCATAGGAATAAAACATAGTGAGATTATGTAAGGAGTGCATGCACAAATCCAGAGTGATGGTAGCAAACTATGGATAGACCCAAAACCAATGGTAGTAGGCAGATAATAGCTTTAGTTAAAAAATACAGATAATGGCTCCTTTAATGTTTGTTTGCACCCAACATGAAACTCATAGTAGACACCCGAGATTAACCAGATAGTAGACAAATAGTACTGATTGCTGCCCCAATATGTACCCCACAACCATTTAAAAACTCAAGTTTCAGGATAAGTTTGGACCTGACTCGGAGTCTAATAGGTGAACACGACGATAAAGTAGCATGTCATTATATTAAGCGATGCATAACATAAGCATACACGGAAGAGTGCAACCTCTCTTGCAGACCCGTGTAGTCCTCAAGGTCATCTGCTCAGTTGACGATGGTAATGCAGTTGTCATGGCTGCCGGTGGTGGGGAAGAAGATCTGAGGTGGCGAAAGACAGTCTGGAGAGCGGATCCCTGCTGTGGTGAACCCTTCTGTCATTGGAGCAGCTGAGCTGGGGTGGAACACAACACCGCAGGAGCAGGACAAACCACACAAGGTTTTCTTTGACACATATCTGTAACAGAAATAACTGTGTAAGGGCTTGTTTGAATTTGAGAATTCTAACAATGCAGGGATAGGAAATAGACATGAATAGGATAGGAATGCACGTGCAAAACAAAGAATTTAAAAACACATGATTTCTGCCAATCTGGGTGTTTGGTGCACAAGAAGTGGAAGATCACATGATGCAAAGAAGCATGGTCACATTAAGTCAAACCACAAGAAAATGTACGGTTATAATGCTATTATGCTACTATCTCTTAGTCTTGTGCTTCATGAATAGGAATTTGAAAAGGAGGACAAGTGGAAATTAAAATTCCTATGGTTTTTCTTTCAAGGAGACACTAAAGGAACAAATCCTACAGTTTTCCTTTGCTCCATTTCTTTGCACCAAATTCATGAAAAGTAGTACCATAGGAAACTTTCCAATTCCTATGTTTTTCATTCACTTTTCCTTTCAAGCACTGGTGATTCTAGTAGGCAGGCTTGAGTAAGGAAAAGCCTACACTAAAAAATGTTTTTGTGCTACTTCTATTACTTTGGACCCAGGCCACTACCCTACTAGCTCAACTCCCAGGGCCATCGACAAATGCATAGCTCATATGTGTAGAGATAAATAATGATGGCGTTCAAGAGAGTCCATCACGGATAGCTAAGTTGCCTGGTACCTCACTGCTTGTCATATAGTAGGATAAAATAATCATATTTCCCGTTACTCCGTGTGCTCAGTGGACAATATATATAACACGTAGAGTAAAAAAGATATGCAACAAGTGTACAACCTCTTTCGCGAAGCCATGTCGATCTCAGCGTGATTGGGTTGGCCTGTGAGGATGCTCCAGCTGACTTGGCTGTCAGAGCAGGGGGAGAAGATCTTAGGCGTCTGGAGATGGAGCCCAAGGTACTGCTCCGCTGTGATGGAGGGTTTCGTCGTTGGAGCAGCTCTGGTGAGTTGTACGACGCCGAGGCTGAAACAGGACAAGAGAGACAATGTTAACCTGAGTGGAATTCAAATAGCATCTCCAATAGATGACGTAAAATACATAACCACAAAGTGCTAGATGTAAAATACATCAGCCGCTCATCTCTGAACTTAACTGTCGAAACTGAATTTAACTGTCGAAATTGAACTTGACTGTTGAAACTGAATTTTGCTGTCGAAACTGAATTTTAGTGTCGAAACTAAATGCACTAGAGGTGAGGCTACATGTCAGTTGACTGACTTTTTCATATCTGGTCAGTCGATTTTGCAGCCGTTGGATACAAAATCAAGGGCCTGCAGTTCATCTTCAACCTCCACCCCCCTGAGCCGCCAGCCACCACTGGCCAAAAAGCCGCCCGCGGCTGATGGTGCACCGCCTCGCCGCCCCGAAAACACTCCCCACTGCCGGTCCGCCGCTGCCCCGGCCATCCCTCTAGCCCCCCCGTTCCGAGCTTTTTCTCCAGCGATCCCCACGCCACCGCCCCACCACCGCCGGCGACCACCGCCCCCACCCTGAACCCTAAGATAGATAGTGGGGCACCTCTCTGGCGAGCCCCCCTCCCCGCTGTGGCTGGTTCTTCCTTAACTCCAGCGAGGCCCCCGCCCCCTGAAAATCAACTGACCCAAAAGTCGATTCAGTCGACTGAAGTGTAGCTAAATCGGAGCAGCATCGCAAGCAAGAGCAAGAGTGAGAGCAGAAGCGTGAGCAAGAGCAGACAAGGTAGGGGACTGAGAGTAAGAGCAGAGTAGCAGCGTGAGCGAGAGCTAAAGCAGCGGCAGCTCCTACTGATATGGACGTCGCCGCCGAGGGAGCGACGCCATGGAGGAAGTGGCCGGCGATGCCGCCGTGGATGGAGTCGCGCCGTGTCGGCTCGAGACCGAGCGCCGACAGCATCGTGAGATCGAATCAAGAAGAAAATGTGGCGATTAGTGTACAACCTCTTTGGTGGCGCCAATTAGGCCGCAACTTCATCCGAGGAAATGTTGATGATGATGCTCTTCCGGTGGTGCAGTGAAGATGACGGTGTGGGAATGGAGGTGGTGCGAAGGACGAGGGGAACGTCGGGGCAGCTCCTTGGAGGTGGAGGACGGGGTGGCTGAACAGGCGGGACGACCAGATCGACGACGGATCCTCATCCGGTACGGGGGAGGAGGGACGTCGAGGTGTTGCTGTGGACGACATCATCGAGGAAGAGGCTCCGGCTGGGTGGCGGACGGAGGAGTGTGTGGGGCTTCGCGGGGTTTCCCGGCCTCGGTGTATGAATGGGTGGGCGGATGGGATGGGAGTGGGGAACCATGGCTTAGGGATGCGCTTGTCCGAAATGTGGGGTAAGTTACGAAAGTACCCCCACCGATTTAAGGTGGTTCTTTCGGTTTAGGGGTATCACGGGCATTTCTCGTGTCGGGATTTCACAGGAGGTGGGAGTTTTCGCACGCATTGTAATTTTGGAATAGCAAGGCGCGGGTTGAGATGGAGGGAGTTGTTGGAGAACAACGAGACAAATATTTATCTTAAATATTTTGGGGTAACAAGGCACGGGTTGAAGCGGCGGGAGTTTCGCAGCACGATAGACAGAGACGCTAGCTTGAAATTTCGGCATAACAAGGCACGACTTGAAATTTCAGGAGAACAAGCTTAATGTGTACTAAAAAAAAGACAATTTAGACTAGTATGATATACTACGTACAATGTGTTCAACACGCACAACACACACACAGATACCATTTAGACTAGTAAGGTACATGTGCATTGCACGCATGAGATTTGGCAACCGAATTATGAATAAATACCACATTATAGCAAGTAAGCTTTGAGTCATATATGCATGATGTAGACGTTCGTTTAATTCTTATACTTCATTTCATTCAAAATCATCTAGTTTTTATAAGAAAGCTAATCTATTTTAAGATTCATGGAATTGTGCGTTGTAAGGCATAAAGTAAAAACAAATCATGTAGAAAAACATTTGGGCAATTCTGATACGGAAGATTCTAGAACAAAGAAGAAGTGCTTGTGTTTTGAGGTTTTTGCATTATGCTTAAGTTCAACCATAGTCTTCTAGATTGTACATGTGGCAAGATTTGGTGGAATCTAGATGATATCCAACGGCCAGTAGTGCTCAAATTTGCCAGCTCTGCACCATCGGATTGGCCTCATCGAACGACCATCTTTCAAATTTAAAGTTATCCGCACACTATATAAAAAATATATAATATAATATATAGGGGTATAGATATAGATATGTGATGCGAAAGCCACCCATCATATCCAATTAGAATAGTGTGTCCATGCACGGATGCAATGTGGCCAAACGATGTCTGTCATCGGTATCTCAAATTCAAACCAGTCTGACCTTGTTCAATGTGTATACAATACAACATGCTCGTTTCCAAACCACGCCGCGCAAATATCCGTTATATTCATGCATGCATGGGTTTCAAACATCATGATCTCTTATTCAAATATTTGAATTCAATTTTACATTGATTATGACCTCACATAGTCTTTTACACCCACACATTGGTCTTCTCTTTATAATTGTACCACTAACTTTCTCTCATGCATGCATGCACACACTACCATTCAGCATTATCCATCACACACATGCAATCTTTTTCTTCAGGTCGGTCTTTCATAGTTTTCCACATAAACAGATCAATCTATATATCTAGTGAGGTCTCACCCCTCTTTCCCATGTCCACATCGATCAATATATACCTCTCTATATAGGATTACATATATAGCTAATACACCCACATTAATTATATATCCAACGCCCCCTCTCATCATCCATGCCTTCCGCTTCATCTCTCAGACACACGCACAATGGCAAAGACAGGGGCAGCAAGGGCCCTGCCCCCCTAACATCACTATATATCGAGGCTAATATGAATGTGATCATTAGACAATTGCTGGTAAAAATGGTTTAAGTTGATGAATTGGCCCTCCTCATAAAGGATTAGCAATACTTGGCCCCCTAGCTCATGGGACATTTTTCATGGCTCCGCCACTGCACGCAACATTGCACGTTCTCGCCCCCTCTCTCTAAATATCAATCTCGTAGTTGTGCACTCCTTCATTGTCTCCCTCCACTCGGCCCCTCGCACCATCTTCTAGCCCCCCACCAGATTTTGTCACATGTACAATCTAGCAGACTCCATGTTTGAACTTAAGCATAATGCACAAATCTCAAAACAACAGTGGTTCTCCTTTGTTCTAGAATCTTCCGTATCATAACTGCCCAAACTTTTTTTCTAGATGAATTGCCATGATTTGTTTTTACTTTATGCTTTACAACGCACAATTCCATGAATCATAAAATAGATTAAAGGCTTCTTTGATTCAAAGGATTCTCAAAGGAATTTTGGAGGATTCTAATCCTTAGGAATTTTTCCTATCTTGGTTGTTTGATTTGTAGGATTGTAAACCATAGGAATTTTTTCATACGATTCATTTGCACTAGATTTCATAGGAAACATCCCATCCACTCAAACCTCTTTGAAAGAATTCTGCGTTTTTTCTATGCACAATCAAACACTCGTACAATCATGTAGGATTCAACACGACATTCCACTCTAATCCCATGTTCTTCCTATTCCCGCGTTTTGGAAATCCTACGAATCAAAGAGGCCATGGGTTTTTATAAAAACTAATTGATTTTGAATGAGATGAACTATAAGAATTAAACAAAGGTCTACATCAGGCATATATGACTCAGAGCTTACATGCTATAGTGTGGTATTTATTCATAATTTAGTTGCAAAATCTGACGCGTGCAATGCACGTGTACCTTACTAGTACTTCGAGTGTGTGCAAAACACAATGGCACGCTACACAGTGTCTCTCTTACAGTTCATGAAGCCACGTGGCACATGTGGAGGCGTTGTCGCGACATCCTTGTGCGGATTGATCACAGTGACGTGTTGCTGGTTCCAGAAGAATGTACTCGTCCTCCCTGAGCCACACTGGCGGTACATGCATGAAGCGAAGATGTGCACGCACGCCATGCACACACTCATTCCCTCGCACGCACACGCAGGTACACCGGCGGACGCAATTTTGTACCAAGATCCACCCCATGTGATAATTTGACGTGTGTAAAGTCCTTCACTTCATTGATGGTCAATTAATACAGCGCATGCAAATTGAGTGGACGTTAGGGTGGAAGAAAGACATTACTACTCCACTACGCGCATGCGATTAGTTAAATCATGGGTTGCTAGTAGTACTTCCATTGGTCTCCTTCGTATTTTGTGCCAATTTTTGACAGTAACATAATATTTACGCATCTGAGCAGTGTAGTCTACTTGAAATTTATGTTCTACTAAACTCATCGGGAGCCGTTTTGGGCCTCGAAACCTTATCTTTACCTTGTTCCCATCACATTCGAAAGTACTAGTGCTACAATTAAGTGCAAGCCTGCTCACACCTACTAGTACGTACCAAACCTGAACGTGTTCCCACTATGCAGGTATTAGTACTAGTGCTAGTACTTATGTTATAAAAAGGGTAACTACCTAACCGAAAATTACTCTACCTTTCCTCCTCATAAGTGCTTCTTCTTCGTCCGTCCTTGCCATGTCCGGTGCGCACAGCTCTAGGTCGAGAACTACCCGTAACAAGGGAGCGACAACCAAGGCTGCGGAAAAAAAGAGAGGGCTCGCCGCCATGCAGAGACCTCGAAAGATCTCTCACGGGCTGTCGATGGCTCCCAGGAGCGCCCTAGCCGCGGAGGCGAACATGCCGAGCTGGCGGCGCTGGAGTCGTTATCCCTCGACGGCATGCCCGATCAGCTCAATAAGCACCTCAATAAGCAGAAGGAGTTCATCCACGGCTTGGTGGATCTGCTGAAGGAGAGCCTTGACGACATGCCCGCTGAGCTCAATAAGTAGGGGGAGTTGACTGCCGGCTTGGTGATGCTGCTGAAGAAGAGCATTGCCTCGGAGAAGAAGGCGACCGGTGAAATCCTGCAACTTCAGGAGGACAAGGCGAAGCTCTGCCACAAGCTCGACCTAATGAAGGAGAAGAACACCGGCTGGAAGAAGCTGCATGAGAGTAGTAGTTCCTCGATGAAGATGCTACATGCCCTCGTCATGGAACAGAAGGAGGAGTTGGCGAAGCTTCGCATCGAGCACCCGACTGCTGTCAAGGTACGTAATGCGACCGTGGAACAGATGATGAAGGCTCGTGTCGAGAAATCCCGCGTCATGGACAGAATGAAGAAGATGGTGGAGGAGATGCGCAAGGAGATGGAGGTCGTGGAGGCGATGAAGAAGCAGTTACGACTCCATGGCGAATTAGATCATTTAGGGTGATAATCTTCCTTCTTCTTTTGCTCATGTGTTTCTTCTTTTGCTTCGGGTGTTTCATCGCACGTGTCACGTTCTCTGCGAGGCATGAATAGAACAATGCTAACAATGAGATGACTAGCAAATTAGATCATTTTTTATCGCCATATGGCACTGGGCTGCCGTGTTTCATGCTCCTCCGTCGTAGTACTACTCCAGTGGAAAACTTGAGTATACCGCACGGTTCTTTGCTCCTCCTCAGGTCGTCGCCACATTTATCGAGCAGTCAAATCACAAGGCCCTGCCTTCCAGCAGTAATGAGCCGTCAAATCAGAAAGGCCCTCGCCTCTCGTGAAAAGGACCAAGCTAGACTGCACCTCCCTCTAGCCTTTTAAAAATCTATACATTTGTACAGCAGTAGTATCGATGGATTGCGCCATGGAGTGAAACTAACAAGATGAAATTAAAGAAAAAAGGTGGTACATATAGAGAGCGCTCGTCGCCAAATTATGCATATACTATATGACACTACCCACTATGAAGGTACTAGTAACATAGACTAGTAACTAGTCTATGTTACTCTCCACTATGAGCAGCCAAAGTCAAGGTGCGGATACCAACAAGGGCTTGGTTGTGTCTATACTTTGACAACTCACCCGACTGCATGCTCACCAGGCAGACGAAGCTCGTGTCATGTTGGTGCCATGTGCGGCCCGCACATTAACCAGAACCTCGCGCCTCCATCTTAGCCTCCGCATTTTAAACTTCTCAATCTCAAGGCCAAGGAGCAACGTGAAACCTATGATAGAGCCAATCGTATGGTTGAGAACACTACAATCTGTAGCTACAGATGCATGTGTGAGAGAGGACGAGTGCATGCGTGCACCTTTTCTCTGAGTACAAGTGTGTGTGGGTGGCATCGACCTAGGGAGCAGTGATGGTGCATGCGAGAAGTCCCGAGAGATAGGTGTAATGCGTCTGAAAAAAAGACTAGTCTATAGTTCGCCACGAGGCTATTCCTGTCGAACGCCAAACATAAGATATGTATCTGACGGTGCCAGTTTTTGCACGTACACATCAGTAGAAAAAGAACTAGTACCATGGCATATGCTACACCACGGTCGAGAAAACGTGCTGACGTTACGCCATCGGGGAATAGTGCCGCACTTCGAAACTAGAACCATTAATAAATTTTGAGCGCGTCTTGCCACATTCTAAATTACTACTACTACCACGCTATATTTAATTGCAAACATGTTCACACCAATCACAACCTAAATGGTTTCCCGCTTAGGAGCGTATTAGTAGTACTCGGTTATAAATACTATTATGCTAAGATGACTGCGCATTCCTCCTCAACTCCTCATCCACAAAAAACAATCAAGCCATAGCCAGCGTGAGTTCCGGGTCGAGAGATTTCCACCAGGGAGAGGTGAGCATGGAAGAGGAAGCATGAGAGATGTCCCGCCTCGCCGCGAAAGCAGCCGACATGTCCAGCCGCGCAGCAGTAGCAGCACAGAGGTCCCGCCGCGCCGTCGATGTAGCAGACTGGTCCGACCATGCTGCGGAAGCAGCAGAGATGTCTCGCCGCGCCGCCGAAGCAGCACGAAGGCCCCTCCGCGCCATGGCGCCCTAGGAAAATTGCTCGCGGGTAGGCAAGGACTCTTACAGGCGCATGCATGCTATGGTCCATAGCTAGATGGATCAGATCTCCGGCTGGGCGAGGTTGCAGGACGAGGCTACCGGCGTCATCCGCAACTAGGGGAGGGCAATGCGAAGCTCCGGGGCGAGCACGACCTGCTGAGGGTGAAGATCACCGGAAGGGTGAAGCAGGAGGAGGAGACCGCTACCTTGTTGCAGAGGACAGGCGTCATCATCAAGAAACTTATGGACGAGAATGCCATTGTCTGCATCGAGTGCAACAGGCTGGTGGAGGAATCCATGGATGCTGCCAAGCAGCGTATTAAGGACATGAAAGAGTTCATCGCCCGCCGCGAGAACTAGTCTCCGTGACCTGCAGCTCATAAAGAAAGTAGAGATCAGCAAGCCAGATCGTTGTATGCGTCTTCCTTCTTCTTTTGCCCTTGTGTATTTCGGGCGTAGCCGCATGTGAATTTTTTTAATTATCTTCCTAATTATGTAAGACAATTATTATCCACTCTCGTCGTCCTGCTATAAGTCGCAGTAGATGCTATATAGGTCTGTCGGATCTTACATCAAGATCCGTGCAAATTTTTCTTTTCAGATTTTCTTTTCTCTCTCTTAAATCTCAGTCAAGTGAGACATTGCCATGCCATTAAACAGAGGCTCGGGCGCCATTAATGGAGACCTTGGGAGAGAGGTGGATGGCAGATGGAGGTCAAAGGGCTCGCACGCCTCCCGTACTCAAAGAGCTACCCAGCACGGCGCCTCCTAGCTAATAAAAAAAGGGGACGCGTGGCGGCACGTAAATGGTAAATAGAACGCCCATGGTTTCAATAATACTTGTGTTTCTGATTGTAACGTGACAACACTTGTTCCAAAATGACTTTGTTGATTGTTAATGTGTGCGCCTTCGCAAACCGGACAGCAAAATTACCACAGCATGTTGGTGCCATATCATGACACCAAGCCAAGTTTCATGCTTTTCATGCGTGTTTCAGATTTACAGGAATTAAAAAACCAAGTTTCTCAATGTTTCCAGCCGAGCCATGACACCCAGATGTTTGAATTTCATTCCCATTTCTGGCATGGGACCTAGAAATTTACCTGAGGACACACATGTGATTTTTCAACCAGCTTTGGTGCACTGGAGCATGTGCTTGTATTTGAAATTTGAATTATGCACACAAAGGTGACACGTTCCCTCTCAGAACCACGAGCCTTCTTGAGAGAAGCTCCGGTTTGCAAGAAACTTATACCAAAACTTGTCCCTATTCTGCATTTTTTTACCACAGCATGGCAGTACCATGACATGACACCATGCCAAGTTTCATGATTTTCAGGCGTGTTTTGGATTTACAAGAATTTTAAAACCAAGCTTCTCAATGTTCTCGGCCGAACCACGATGCCCAGATGTTTGAATTTCATTCCCATTTCTTGCATGAGACCTAGAAATTCACCCGAGGACACACATGTGATTTTTCAATCAACTTTGGTGCACGAGAGCATGTGCTTGTAGTTCAAATTTGAATTATGCACATTAAATGACCAAAATTCAATTAATGTATAAAAAGCCAAACGAACCCAGAATAATTCCAAAATTTAACAAGGCACTCATATAGTTCTATGTTGCCTCCGTAAAGAAAATCTGGGGGAGGCAGCGTATATTGTTTCACACACAAAGGTATAAAGAAATAAAGAAATAAAGAAATTAGCATACCTATTTAATTCTCGGGTTCTTATTATTTATGCCACTAGTTGTGTATCACTACTCAGTTTTGCCATTAGAAGTTACAACTACTCAAAAAAATGCCATCGATCTATGAGATGCCTGCTCAAAAATGCAATTAGATATCTAAAAAATGTCATCGTTAAGTTAGATGTTTGCTCAGAAATGCCATTAGACATTGTTATTTTCACGTCAAACCCGTTGACCATGTTACATGACAAAATAAGTCGATTCTCACAATGATAAGTTAATGGTGTCCAGCACAACACACCCCTCAAATAAAACTAAGCACCCTGGAATTCTTTGACAAAACTAAGCACCCTGAAATTCTTTGACAACTAAACTGCTGGCTATATGATGTTGGCCATATATATTGTACGTATATAATGTGAAGAAACGAGTGGTAGTACTATACCAACTAAAAGATTAAATGTATGAAATATAACGAGAAGAAACATAACATAGTTCTGCTGGGGGCTCAGCACAACACACCCCTCAAATAAAACTAAGCACACCAGAAATTAAACTAAGCAACTAATTCGGTAGACACTGCATTAGAACCACCATGAGCAACGGCACTGCCACCTTACTCGGAGTCCTCGTCCACGTCCTCGACTTCGTCCTTGTCCCTCTTCCTCTTGGGCGATACTTCTTTGCTTGAACCGCACACTTGGCTCTTGCTCTTCATCCAACCCTTGTAGATATTAAAACAAAGGTAGCCATCCATTGCAGCGTAGTGGATGTGGTCTATATCTAGTACAGTCCACTGCCATGCACGATGAAACGTGTGCGGAGCTTTCTTCAGTTCACCGTACGAAGGATGAACCATGGCTCCTGCCAGGGTCAGCATTGAAGGTCGATCAAGGGAGGGCACCAGCCCTTCCTTCTAGAGGTCGAAGGGGTCGCCTACAATGAGGCCTATCCAACCCAGGATTTCCTTGTCGTTCCTAAAGTCTACAATAACGAATTTGACTTGGCTGCCCTTAAGGAACTTCTTAAATTCCTCGCACTCAATGTCGGCATGGCATATCTGGTAGACCAAGCATAAGTCATGCATGCAAACCTGGATCACGGCAGGCTTCTTCTTCTCTGCCTCCTTTAGATTCTTCTTGCTTCCCGGGACTATGGTGTACTCAACATCTAGCCCAGCGACTCACTCATCATTTGAGTTTTTGAACATGTGTTTGAAGCGAGCAAGGCATTCTTTCACCTTTGCGGAAGAACGGGTGTAGATGACGTCGAACTCATCACCGGTGATGGTTCTAACCTTGTACTCATCGCCGATCATGGAGATTTGGGACGCCATGGATTTGGGAGGAGGGTTAGGATTAGTGGAACTACCGTAATGTGAAAGGACGGGATGACTAGGAGCGGTTTATCGATTGTAAAAATGTCGAGTGGGGGCGGTGTGAATGGCAGGGTAGTGGCTTGCCTGGTGGATAAATGGATTCATGCACAGTACTATGGGGGCCCAATTAGATGTCATGTCTACTCGACGCCCAATTAAATGGCTTTCGATGTCATGTCAAGCATCGGGAAAATTACAGGTGATACGAAGCTTTCCATTCTCCCATGATACGGGCTTCCGAGAGCCCTTGGATCTGAGATCGAACGGTTGCATGGCGTGATTCTAGACCTATGGGTGAATATCCTATCCTAGAGGGTTATTCTGCAAATTTTCAGCAACTTAGCATGCGACCGTTCAATCTCAGGTCCAAGGGCTGCCAGCAGCCCGTATCATGGCCGCACCTACCACAACCGTCACCTCGCTCGTGCGGTCGCGCCCTTGGAGATTTAACACGGTGCGTTAGGCTATCTGATGTTGGCATGTCATACATAGTCATCACTTAGTCACTCATACAACAAGGTTAGCTATAAGGTTGGCTATAAGAGTATTTTTTGTTTACTTATCTCTATCTGTTTCTTCGTAGTATTTATTGCATTTGTCAAGGAGTGACCTCTTCCAATGAATTGGTGCTTAGATGAGGTGCTATGGGCACTAGTCGTCAACCCGTGCAACCGCACGGGCTAGTTATTTTGGCAAAAACTTTGAGCAATAAATTTTTAAATATTGGTTATATGTAAGAACACACGTTTATGAATTCATACACTTTCTAGTGCTCTTGAAATTGAATTATTACTATAATTTTTTTCTTTAGTCATACATTTAAGTAACATTAGTATGTCCCATTAAAACACAATAGTTAGTTTTCCTTAGCCTCGAAGATCTTAATGGTTTCTTCAACATGTGTCAAAAGCTACCAAAAACAAAAAAAATTAAAATATTCTTAGTGTATGATAGAAGTTCCACCATTTATTTACTCCCCCGTGTGTATTAATTATATAAATATGTTCCGCGAAAAAAGTGAAGCATACAATCACTAATGCTTCAATTGTGGAAATAAATAATATTCAGATGTTTACAAACAAAACTACTGACAATACTTTCTTAAATATATTGTACAATTATTGGACCACATAGAGCAGCATGATGTTTGTAATCATGCCATACTGTCAAGCAATTAAATAAACTTGAGTCCATGAGTTTCTGCCATGCTGTTATGTTGAGAAACACATGATTTCTTCATATACTCATTAGGAAGTGTCCACGTGGAATTGTTGGACGATTGTACACACTGAACATCACAAACACAATAAGTTTGTTTTCGACTATATAATTATTAGAAAATCATATATAAAATATAAACATACACAATTTTCACAGACAACGGTACACCTACCGTGTCATCTTTTCCATGTACCTAAAAGAGAATTGCCCGGTAGCGGCCACATAATTATTTGCCCAATCTCATAAATCAAGTGGAAGTGCGATCAAATATTCAAATATTTATACACACCACATGCATTGGTTCCCTGGTGTCATGTGATCCACATCACTTTATAAAATATGAAAAAATGATTATATATCTGCAAGAAAGAGGAATGGAGTGGGCTAAGAGTAATATAATGAATTAAGCAAAGAAAAATATAGGTGAATCAAAAATATTTTAGAAACATTTTTTGGTCTTTTCAACATGAACCAAGATTATGTGTTGTTTTTTTTAGTAAGAAGGAGAAACAAAAGTCACGCATGTACTTGAAATATGTGAGTAGATATAATATTACCTTGCTTTATAACTCCAAGAAAAACAATCTAACTTCAAGTTGTTGTATAAAACAGTGTACCAATAGGCAACTCCTCCCGAAGTAAAACTTTGCCAAGCAATAGCTTCTAAATGGACTCGCTGCTACTCTAGTTAAGTGGTGCTACACCTATTGTCCTATCCTAGTACGACCAATGACTTTCTCATAGAAAAATACGACCAATGACATAGTATATTGGTATCTCTCTTGTTTTCAACCTGTATAGTCCACATTTGTGTCCTACCACCATCCGCATGCGCACCATTTGTTTTTTCAAGATTTGCATTGCGGTGCTGATGTTTCCTGGCACTGCCATTGCATTGACCAGCCAATTTATTCAACAGTAATTATGGAGAACAGAAAAGGTAATCTGTACCCCATGGCTAGGCATAGCCAACTTACATTCGATTCAGGTGAGGAAACAGAATTAGGAGGACAGAAAAGGTATCAACTCAAGCATATCTGAAGAGAGACTAAATACAGTCATGTCTCGGAATGTTAGCAAGAAGTTTTTCCTATAAGAACAGGAGGGTGTGGTCCTTGATGTCAACTTGGACATTGTAGAACAACTAAACATATGAGATAAGACCATCAAATTCACTGAATAGATTATAAGCTGAAGCATGCATTGCTACTTAACAAAAGAACACATTAGGCACCTGCAAGTGAGTCCATGACTTCTTTTCCTTGTGCGTTTCATCTAACATACATGGGAAAATTGATTGTTATTTGGCATCGTATGGCCATATCTTATAGAAAAATACGATAATACTGAAGGTGGAATTAGTATGATCATACTGAAGGTGCGTCAATGAAGGTGGAAAATACGATGTCATACGATGTCAAATAACACTCAATTCAGGTGTACGGTCATACTGATAGGATCATACTGTGCGAACCTGTATGTCCGCTAATCATGTTCCAGACCTGTTCTGACCTTCATTGACGCACTATTACCCCTGCCAGTTGACACCTTTTCCTGCAAGTGGCGATCTGTTCACTGACAGAGAAGATCAAAGAACGAAATTGGCATCATGGTGAATATCTTAAAAGCTACTATATTTCCTAATACTTTGCATTATGTACTTTAGTGCTAGAGTCATCTCCAAGACTTGAGCAGATGCCTAATTCACTACAAACAAAGGAAATCAGCTCGCTAGAAACAACCTGTGGTAGCATGTTATATTAAATCTAAACAAATTGCATTAGTCATATCAGGGAGCTCACCTGAGAATGTCAAGAGTTTGTGCGAGATGACACAGGGAGGCATATGTGACTTCTCCACCGGGAATCCAATCATCCATGTATGCATCTATTTATTCAATCTATTCATCATCAAGTATCTAACTATGCATCCATCAATTATACTTATCCATCAATTCCATATTTGTATCACTGAGTACCATCGAGATAAAGCGTAAAATATATATTGTTCAGTCATAGGTTGTTTGCTGGGTACAAATACCAACATGAAGCACACACAAAAGTAGCTGAATTAGCATTTTCATCGGGTATTGGAATATAGTTTAATGATACACTGACTAAAAGCTAAAGCAGCCTCCTTTCATAATAGTAAGAATTCAGGGACAAAGGATTATTGTGTGAAGTAAAGTGAAACGATAAATCCCTCTTTACCATTCAATACTCCATAGGCTCCAGATTTGTTCACGTACATAGTGAGCCTATAACAGTTTTTCCATCTAATATGTGTACCAATGGATTGATGCATGATTGTAGATGAATTTACGGTAATAAAAGTTATGTCCCTACTCATAAAGAAAACCTTGTGATGATCCAACAATTCTATGTAAGTTAGGTGCAAGGGGAGATTACTCTTCATAAGAATAGCAGCATGCCAAAATGTACTCTCCCTGAAACTGAAGGTTGCCCGTCATATCCACTGAATAATGTGCTAGACAGAGGGCATATCTAGGAGGATCTTATTGGGTGTCAGCACCAACCTTCTGAAATAACATTTCTGGTGGAAGATTTACCAAAAAAAACTACACACACCATATCTACAGTATACCAAAATATAATAAGCTGGGATCGCTTTGTATAATTTACCTTCAATACCAACAAAAATTGATATATCGAATGGTTTCTTTGACCCAGTAAATTGATGATTGAATTTTTCCTAATAGGAAAGTAAATGTACATGCTTTAGGCATATCAAAATAAGTGGTTTGTTATGTCAATTCACGTGCACAGCCCATCACAACATAACTGAGTATAAATTGGAAGCCTAAACAGTTTCTAGTAACTCAACAAATAACTAATCTAAATGTAATGGATTGGAAACTGGAACATGTTTAATGCTTAGTGCTCAAATAACAACCCATCTATATGGACCGAAATATCTCGATCTATTGTCTTTACTGGCTCAGCAGAACTCAGAGAATAGATAGGTCTGAAAAAAATGCAAAAGGCCACATACCTTGAACCAGCTGTTATCAAACATCAACGATATCAGCTGTACATGACTGCCCACTATGTGCATGGGGCCTTTTGTCTAATAAAGTGATAAAAGTTATAAACAAATATTAGTCCATCCCAGTTTACTTAGATATGCACTTACCAAAAATCTTCCTTACAAAATTGCAGAGCTCGCATCAACCATCTGGACAGTGTATTAGAGATAAATTATATGAGTAGAAATTATCCAAATTAGGAAATTCTTCAAGATGCAGAGGTGAGAGGTGAAAAAAATTGAATGGTGTCGAGCAAGTAAACAACTTTGTTACCAAACCTCCATCCTTGTTTGCTAGGCAGCCTGGTTGACAGAGACTACCACCCGATCTGCTTCAAATAGTCATTGTACATGGTACACCTCCTCCGCTGCATCAACCACAATGGACAGATTCATCGGTGGGTATACCACATAGCACAAACACATACATGAGAAGGCATGGACATGGGATCCAGAGTAGAGAGACGGGATGCTCAGCCCGGACCCAGACGCATACATGTTAGATTACTGCATGGCCAGAAGTTGAAAGCTGCATCCCAAGCAGCAGCGGATGATGGATTGGACCGTACCTAGCAGCAGTATAGTTGGATGTACCTAGTTTTTTCAGATGGATTCCAATGTGGATGAATACCTAGCAGCAATAGAGGATGGATTGAATCGTTCCTTGTTTTTTCAGATCGATTCCAACGTGGATAAAGATGCGGCAAGGAAGAGCGACGACAGGGAAGCTGAATGATGTTGCAGTTGGGAAGGGCGACGAACCGAAGGACGGAAGGAGATTGAGGCCTGATCTGTTTTGGAGGAGAAAGATATATATATTTCTTAGGGGAGGAGGAGTAAGATATGAGAGAGGAAGAGAGACGAGAGAGATTGAGAGACCACTACCAA
Source organism: Triticum aestivum (assembly GCF_018294505.1). Lineage (NCBI taxonomy): Eukaryota > Viridiplantae > Streptophyta > Magnoliopsida > Poales > Poaceae > Triticum > Triticum aestivum. The sequence continues at coordinate 483,460,202 of NC_057800.1, forward strand.
GAGAGTTATGGGCCTCTTTTTGGGCTTCAAAGATGATATGCTTTATAGTTTTCTTTGTTTCAACGAAACTAATCTGGTTGAAAGTTTTTTTATGAAACTTAATCTACAACCGTAATAACTCAGTCCCACCTCAAATGTACGGCTCGTAAATTCTGATTAACAGAGGAATTTGTAGGAAGTCACAAATTAGTATAGGTATAGATATAGATAGATAGATAGATAGATAGATAGATAGATATAGATAGATATAGATAGATAGATAGATAGATAGATAGATAGATTAAATGGCTAAGCAACTCAAGTCCCCAATGCATAGGTGCTTAGTTTTTTGTTGCTAAGTTTGCTTCATCTAGGTACACGCGCTTATCACCGTTTCTTCCTGGGGTCACCAAACTAGTCTCTCTCTTCTTAATTAACTTGCCACATCAGACTTTATGCCTATGTGGCAGGCTTAGCACCTGTAGGATCAAGTACAATAGTGGGCTATAATCCCGCTTTACATGGCATTTTTGCATATGTGGGGGAAAGAGGCAAGGAAAAAGTGGAGGAGTGGGCTCTCAAGCAAGAGCCAGCCTCTACATGGTGGAGCATCGGGAGAGGCACCTGTATGGAGGTGATCAGGAATCGGGAGACTCACGCCGGTCGTAGCGCCGCAGTTAAAATGATAATGGCAAGTCAAATCACCGGGCCCCACCTGTCCAGCAGTAACTCACTGTCAAATCACACCGCCCTATGTTTGCAGCAGCCTACTCCCTCATCTTCTCGCGTCTCTGTCGAACCGACTAGGCGGAACTGCCCCGCTTACCGCACGGGAAAAGCCCCGCCCTCGATTTTTAAATAGCACAATATACTAATTTTGTATCCATGGATTGCGCCATGGAGCAAAGCCTCAAGAAAATGGCGGTACACATGTACGGGGTATACAGCACGCCCGTCGCGTTCGCGTCGCACCCGAGACGGTCGGTAGGTCTGGCACGCCGCTCTTCGAATGGAACGCGTGTCATATTGCGTTTGCGCACACATGTGGGACCGTAATTGAGAACTGACCATAGGCACACTCCCCGGCCCCGCAAGTCGGGTGAGTTAATAGAAGAGAGAGACAAGCGATAGTACTACTAGAGAAGTGTTGTAGGAGTACATACGTTGGTACCTGGACGATCCCTACAAGACACGGAAGATCAGTTCGTCCATGCATGTGACCAGACTCCAGCAGACACGCCTGGATTGGCTATCATCAACATATCGCGCAGGCTGTGTTGTATAGGGCTGTAGTTCTGATGAGAAATCTAAAAAAGGTTTCTTGTCATCTCGCAAAATTAGGTGTCATGTGCTTCTGATCATTGCGAGGGTTAAACAGCGACAACTGAGTTGGGCTAGTCATTGGGGGCACATGCACGAAGACTACTCGACTGCCATCTAGGTCAAGCCATCTATGTTAATTAGGACATCTATCAACGGACCCCTTTTCTACGAGTTTATCTTTAATTTGAGCTTTGATCCTCGTCTAGTTTGTCCGTTGGGATTCATCTTGTCTCCTTTGGGCAGTGAGGTTATGATTTCTTGTCATGTGGCATTTTTTCGTGTTATATGTTATAATCCGGTGCTTCAGATCAAAATGACGACAACTGTGCCTCCGGGGCACGTGCATGAAGACTTCTCGATAGTCATTGCCGAGGTCAAGCCGGCTCCGATCGGTAGACAAAAGAAAACTAGTACTCCACTATGTAGGCAGGAGCCTCCGCGCTTGCTTGCTAGTGTTGCTCTCTTCACACTGTCTCGTCCTCTCCAGATCTAAACACGACAGCGGTGGCCACACTCTCTCTCTACTCACCGCTGGTCATAGATCCAGCCGGATCCTCTCCGCCGGCGAAGGTGAGAAGGTGCAACATTCACGTGGTCATCCTCGGCGACGGCTCTTACCCACTGCCGGTGCGTCCCGATCAGCGTGCCTTGCTGTTCTCTCCCAAGCATCACTGGCGAGGGGGGGGGCGGCCTCCCACCACTTCTTCCTCGCTGCCGTAGTGTGGGGGCAGATCCAGCCTCCCGTCGCCCACCTAGTGACATCTCGACGACCCTCAGGTATAACTTTCTTCGAAACCGGCCTTTCTCTACTTCCCGAGCTCCTAACATCGCTGCATTTGTATCTTTTACTATTTCTCAGCCCCCCTCGTAGATAGGATCGATCGGCTGTTCGAAAACCACCTAATTTTTTACTGTTAAGAGGTAAAACTAGTTCATGCACTTGAATCTAGTAGTACTTGGTTCAAACAAGGAAGAAAGGGGGTGGGGTGAGGGAAGATTTGTTACCTGAATCTAGGACTTTGTTGAAAGAGGAAATAATGGGGGCAAAAAGTAGCAGAGACTGGCTATCCAACTGGTCTCTAGGTCTAATAGGGAAATAAAGTGAACGCAGTACAAACTCAATATAAACCCGATCTATTGGTTGAAAAAGGAAAGAAAGTGGGGACTGGGGGACAAGTCAACAGAGTAAGTCCAGCACTAGATTTGCTAGCCTCACATAGTATAAGGTGGCTATATACCAAACAAAAATGGGACCAACCCAGATATCCTCTTCTGATGTTTGTTGCCCCGAGCCTCTCTTATGTAATGCCACTGGTAAAATGTAGCAGTCGCACTATTAAAAGTAAGGACACGTTAAACCAATGTTGTTTTCAATGTAATGCCTCCAGTAATATGAATCAATGGCACTTTTTTCATGTCCTGCTAAATTTCCCATTAAGATAAGTTGCTTCTTTTCGTTAGAGATGCAACTGTCCTGGTCCGCCTACTCTCCCGTGCCCAAATACTAACTCTGCATCAGCTGTTAATGTAATGTTGCTGGTAAAATGAAGCAATGGCACCATTAAAGTAATGTCGTATTTAACGGTTGTCATAGTTAATCCTAATGCCCACACTAATATCTAGCAATGCTGCTAGAAATTGCTACTATCCTTGTACGATTGCCATATAGATAAGGAACATGCTTTTTTTTCATTTGATGCTTGTTTCATCACTTGTTAGTCACCCTCCTTTCCACCTTTTTTGTGCAAACAGAGATATATATTTCATGCTTGATCTTAGTTGAACTGCACAAATGATATCCAAATTATAGTTGAACATTCCAGGAGCTTCACGACCAACCTTGATGTTGCTCAATTTTATTGCAACTAATGAAGAAGAAGCTCTGTGGGTTTCGTTTTCTGATGGAAATGGAACCGGGGCTGGAGCCCTTTTCTTAAAAAAAAAAGAAGAAGCTGCTAGCTCATGGGACATTTCTTCATTCTTGGTGGACTGCACCAAAAGGTCCCATGAATTGAATCGTCCATGTTGGTGACTGGTGTCATCCCTTCTACGATGGCGTTGACTGCAGATATGGTTCCCATCATGAGGTATGTTCCTTTTTGATCTGGCCGTTTGCCAAAGATCCTGCATGTTGATCCTGCTCTTGTGCTACTATTTTGGTACTGCCATGATAAAGCAGTAATGTTATTATTTTGCACCTTAATCTAGTGGCACTATTAATTTGAGTCAATGTTTTGGCACCGCTAGTGCCACTATTTTTTATATCGAAAGAGGGGGTTCCCTCCGTTTTCATTGAAGAAACCCAACCATAGAGAACCATTATCCGACAACATCTCAGTGTAAACGGGCAGTTATGCAACTACTACTAGAACAGACTTAGTACTAGCAGGAGACAAGTTCGCCACATAAGTTAGGCAGGTAGGGGGACGTAGCACCAGCTCGACCAAGTTTGGATTACAACCCAAATGCTACCACAGAAACATCAGGGGGAAGATAGGGATTGAAAGAGCCAGCTTCAACATCCCAGTCTAAGCACCCCCGGCCTTCATCCTTGCGATGCACGGTACACCTCATTTGCCACCTTCTCGACCCTAGTGTCACTGATAAAATGAAGTAATAATACAATTAAAATAGAGCGAGTGTCCTCTCTATCATTTCATTTCCAATGTAGATAAAGAAAGTGCTTCTCCTTGTTAATGTATGTTTCATCAACTAGTCCCATTGTTAATGTTTAAGCATTTCTGCAAACTGGGGTGCTTAATTTTAGTTGATCTGCACAAAACTAGAGATTTGAATGTCTCAAGGCCCCTCCTTGTACTACCGCTGTACACTGATGTTCTTCACTGGCAGAAGGTGTACCGGGGAGACTTGGGATGATTTCCAGTATGAGGCGTGGCGTAACGTATGAGGCGTCGCAGGGCCCATCTCGCCCTCGCAGCATGGCAAACTATGATACTATCACAATATTTTATTCTATTTATTTTGCATGTTTCATCAACTAGTGCCACTATAATGTAATCATGCTTTTTCATTATCTGTGCAAACAGGGTTATTTTGTTGCATTTTGGTGGAACTGCACAAATGTACGGATGGAGCTGACATATATGCAGAGTGCAAGGTGTGCCAAGTAAAAATTACCGACACCAACCATTCTCCATGCACGCATTGGCATCCACCACCACCAGTGGGATGTGTGGCGCTCTCTGTGGACGGATCTTTCTCGGCAGCAAATCCTCTAACCAAATACTAGTAGCTTATATTGGCAGTTTTCTAGGGAGTACTCTTTTCTTAAAGAATCACCAATCTATTTTTCTTTATTTGTACACAGTGTCACAACTTTGACCCAAAGGTCCAGAGCTATTTAAGGGTGATTGGCATAGTACTCGGAGACTGATTGTAAGCATTATTTTCATTAGCTGTCACACTGATTGTAAGCATGAGTAGGTGGAAGATTAGGTTAGTGTGAAGCTTACCTTAAACCCTACCGCCACCGTTGAAACGAGGCGAGCGTCGAGGGAACCGTGGAGAACGGCGGGGAAGAGACATCGTGCCATCCGGCCTCCTCTTGCTGCGGGAGAAGGAATACTCCTGTGGCTCCGACTGGCTCTTCACCCTCACGAACGGCACATCGTACTCGATCGATTTGTTATCCTCTGGGTGCTTGACCTTCGACCTATATGCCCACCACCTCCACCTAACTTTCGCGTCGGGCGAATCTGTCTGCTCCATCGCCTAGAGGAGATACTCAATGAACTCGAAGGACTGCGGCGTGACTGTCGCTCCTCTCCTCTTCCATTTCAAAACCACCGCCCCTCCTATCCTGTTCCAATCCAAAACCAGCGTCGCTCCTCTCCCGTTCTAATCCAAAACCAGTGCTGCTCCTCTCCTCTTCCATTCAAAAACCACCGCCGGTGAGTGAAGGTGCCGTGGAGAAGTAGATATATGGAGGAGTACAAACGATATGTGAGGATCGCAGATGGCGACCCTGTGAAGCTAGCTAGGATGTTGGAGATACAGTCTTGGTTTGACAACAAGGACCAACTAGCAGCGATGGCGACATCCATGGACAAATATCTGCAACAGAGTGAAAAGGCGGCGATACTCCTAGAGGGAGTCACGCGGGAGTACATAGAGCTACTCCTCTGGGCCATGGAGCAAACAGATTCACCGAATCCGACCGTGAGGGAGCGGTGGTGGGAGTATCGATCCCAGATGTAGCATCCACCAGAGATTGAAGGATCGAGCATCTACAGGGTGCCATTTGTGACGGTATCGTGCTAGAGCGAGCCGGTGGAGTCTTCGTCGACTGAACCCAACTACAAGAGGAGAAAAACAGTTGGCCCGACGACGCTTCCCCGCCATCTTCTGCCTCGCCGTTCACATCGTCTCACGGGGCGGTTGTCTGCCGCCGAGGAATAGGAGGGACTGCCCCCAGCCCAATAGTCGGGCAGGTTGTGAATTGTCAGGAGGAGCTTAGGGTTGTTAGTATTTACAGGTTGTGAATTGTGTTTTGTGTTGTGTATTTTGAGAGTACTTTCAGATATGAATGTCTTTTGAATTTCAGATTTGCAGTATTGAGCATATGAAATATTTTATGAATTCTAGAGATCTATTTTTAGCACTTAAAATGTAGTTTCATAGGAGTATAAAAGTGCAGACAATGTGATTCTCGGAGAAGAAACTGCAAGTTTTAGTTTCAGATAAGAAACTCCAAGTTCAGTTTCAGATAAGAAATTGCAACTTTCAGAGGCAAAGCATTTATATTAACACGGCCTTTTCAAATAGTGTTAACATCATGTTGGAAGTTTTATTCATGGTCGAAACTGGAACTACCAGCCAGTTAACATCATGCCGATCAACATTCATGCATAGCACATCTTCATATGATGCACAGTCAAAGAGATATGTTATTTTCAAAATGCCCACACAATGTCGAGTGTGCGAAACACAGAGAAAATGAGGGACGAAGTATTGGAAGTGTTGGACATGGTGTGCGTAGATGACAATTGGGACCCACATGTCAATAAAGGCAGAGGCAAAAATTTTGGAGATATTTTCTCTGCATAGGTGGAATCGAACCCGGGTGTCGGAGTAATGGGCCACGGGTAGGCCAACCTGAGCCCCAGAACCTTTCAAGACATCGGGGCAGACTGCGCCCCTCAAGACCCCACGACGAAGAGCCGCCTTCGAGAAGTCGACGACAAGATGGCCGGCTGACCACTCACGGCCGAGTCCCAGGGACGACTTTAGGGAAAGCCGACTCCTGACTGGCGACTTTCAGAGAAGCCGGCTTTGGGGAGTCGGCCTGCGACTCCTACAAACCCCATGACCTCATCAAGTGGGATGGGGCAGGTGAGTGGCTACAGTGAAGCCCACTCCCGCCCCTTACCAAGGGCAGGCATGGCCACGGCACGCCGTACCCCGGAAGATCTCCGTGCGGCATGGCACTGTTGCCATGCCGGCCCTGACATCAGCACCGCAGGACCGAATCCTGCACCCACGACGGCTTGTCTGTACGGCCCAGAGGCAGCGGGTCCCACTAGTCAGTGAGATCCCAGGAGATGGCAAGAGGACCACCAGTCGGACCCGTCGGGAGCCGGCCCCGGGGAGTCGGCCGAGCCCTCCCCCGAGGCCCACGCGCCATTAATCAAGATGTGATGGAGAGTGGCAATAGTGATCGCCCGCCAGACGGCGGGGCTGTTGCCACGACCCCATGATCAAGCCCACGTCATCAGAAGCACGGCTATAGTAATCAGCAGCCGACAAGACCCGCCCACGGCGGACGCGGCCTGTCGGCTCCGTACCAGGCCAGTCGGCGGGGCCCACCAGTCGGCGGGCCCCAGCAGTCGGCGGGGAAGACGGAGGCCAGAGGCGCTGATGGTTGGGCCCGCGCCCAGTCGGATTACCATTGTACCCCTAGGGGGTAGGCCTATATAAACCCCCCAGGGCACCCATGCAAAGGGTTGGAACCCATTAGCTCTAGACCACATCATATAGGAGGGAGAGAGCTAGCCTTGCCTTCTCCTACCTCCAGAAAACAGCTCAAGGAGCAATCGTGTAAACACTTGGCCATAGTGATCATGCGGGGACCCCGCAGAGCAGCAGTAGGGGTATTATATCCCCGGAGAGCCCTCAAGCTGGGTAAGATTCGCCGGCGTGCATGTCTTCGCCTCATCCCGTTTCCAGGCACCGGCGACGTTCTACTCGCCCCCACCATGATAAGCCATCCTTTGGCATATGTTGCACCTAACCCCCGACATTTGGCGCCCACCGTGGGGCCTGGTGCACCGTCGTCCGGAGACCTGTTCTGGACGGGAACCCTTTGTTGGGAAACGTAGCAGAAAACAAAAAAAAATTCCTACGGTTTCACCAAGATCCATCTAGGAGTTCATCTAGCAACGAGTGATTGGATTGCATCTACATACCTTTGTAGATCACGCGCGGAAGCGTTCAAAGAACGGGGATGAGGAAGGCGTACTCGACGTGATCCAAATCACCGGAGATCCTAGCGCCGAACGGACGGCACCTCCGCGTTCAACACACGTACGGTAAGCGTAACGTCTCCTTCTTCTTGATCCAGCAAGGGGAAAGGAGAGGTTGAGGAAGATGGCTCCAACAGCAGCACGACGGCGTGGTGGTGGTGGAGCTGCAGTACTCCGGCAGGGCTTCGCCAAGCACTATGGAGGAGGAGGATGTGTTGGAGAGGGAGAGGGAGGCACCAAAGGTGTGGTTTGAGAGGCCCTCCTTCCCCCACTATATATAGGGAGTCCAAGGGGGGGCCTAGGAGATCCAATCTCCTAGGGGGGCGGCGGCCAAGGTCGGACTCCCTCCTCCCCAAGGAACCTAGGGGTGCCTTCCCCCTTTGGGACTCTTCCCTTCTTGAACCCTAGGCGCATGGGCCTATTTGGGCTAGTGCCCTTGGCCCATGTAGGCCAAGGCGCACCCCCTACAGCCCATGTGGCCCCCCGGGGCAGGTGGCCCCACCCGGTGGACCCCCGGGACCCTTCCGATGGTCCCGGTACAATACCGGTGATCCCGAAACTTGTCCCGATGGCCGAAATAGCACTTCCTATATATAATTCTTTACCTCCGGACCATTCCGGAACTCCTCGTGACGTCCGGGATCTCATCCGGGACTCCGAACAACATTCGGGTTACTGCATATACATATCCCTACAACCCTAGCGTCACTGAACCTTAAGTGTGTAGACCCTACGGGTTCGGGAGACATGTAGACATGACCGAGATCGCTCTCCGGTCAATAACCAACAGCAGGATCTGGATACCCATGTTGGCTCCCACAATCTCCTCGATGATCTCATCGGATGAACCACGATGTCGAGGATTCAAGCAACCCCGTATACAATTCCCTTTGTCAATCGGTATGTTACTTGCCCGAGATTCGATCGTCGGTATCCCAATACCTCGTTCAATCTCGTTGCCCGCAAGTCACTTTACTCGTACCGTAATGCATGATCCCGTGACCAGACACTTGGTCACTTTGAGCTCATAATGATGATGCATTACCGAGTGGGCCCAATGATACCTCTCCGTCATACGGAGTGACAAATCCCAGTCTTGATCCGTGTCAACCCAACAGACACTTTCGGAGATACCCGTAGTATACCTTTATAGTCACCCAATTACGTTGTGACGTTTGGCACACCCAAAGCACTCCTACGGTATCCGGGAGTTACACGATCTCATGGTCTAAGAAAAAGATACTTGACATTGGAAAACTCTAGCAAACGAACTATACGATCTTATGCTATGTTTAGGATTGGGTCTTGTCCATCACATCATTCTCCTAATGATGTGATCTCATCATCAATGACATCCAATGTCCATAGTCAGGAAACCATGACTATCTGTTGATCAACGAGCTAGTCAACTAGAGGCTTACTAGGGACATGTTGGTGTCTATTATTCACACATGTATTATGATTTCTGGATAACACAATTATAGCATGAATAAAGACAATTATCATGAACAAGGAAATATAATAATAATGCTTTTATTATTGCCTCTAGGGCATATTTCCAACAGTCTCCCACTTGCACTAGAGTCAATAATCTAGTTACATTGTGATGAATCGAACACCCATGGAATTCTGGTGTTGATCATGTTTTGCTCTAGGGAGAGGTTTAGTCAACGGATCTGCTACATTCAGGTCCATGTGTACTTTACAAATATCTATGTCTCCATCTTGAACATTTTCACGAATGGAGTTGAAGCGACGCTTGATGTGCCTTGTCTTCTTGTGAAACCTGGGCTCCTTGGCAAGAGCAATAGCTCCAGTGTTGTCACAGAAGAGCTTGATCGGCCCCGACGCATTGGGTATGACTCCTAGGTTGGTGATGAACTCCTTCACCCAAATTGCTTCATGCGCTGCCTTCGAGGCTGCCATGTACTCCGCTTCACATGTAGATCCCGCCACGACGCTCTGCTTGCAACTACACCAGCTTACTGCCCCACCATTCAAAATATACACGTA